>NW_027436854.1:0-132831 GCF_047716275.1 Strix uralensis
AGGCACAGAGAAGGTGCTAGCAGGGAATTCTCTGCCTGCCTTTCCCCAGTGCTCTGCAAGCTCTCCAGGACAACATAAAATCTGGGGCTCTGTGCTTTCTTTCGTTCTGAACAAGTGTTACTGTTTTCTGCACAAAAGCGATTCTGCGAAGCAATGTGAACACTTCTGCTTCTCAGGCACAGAGAAGGTGCTAGCAGGGAATTCTCTGCCTGCCTTTCCCCAGTGCTCTGCAAGCTCTCCAGGACAACATAAAATCTGGGGCTCTGTGCTTTCTTTCTTCCTGACCAAGAGTTACTGTTTTCTGCACAAAAGCGATTCTGCCAAGCAATGTGAACACTTCTGCTTCCCAGGCACAGAGAAGGTGCTAGCAGGGAATTCTCTGCCTGCCTTTCCCCAGTGCTCTGCAAGCTCTCCAGGACAACAGCAAATCTGGGGCTCTGTGCTTTCTTTCGTTCTGAACAAGTGTTACTGTTTTCTGCACAAAAGCGATTCTGCGAAGCAATGTGAACACTTGTGCTTCCCAGGCACAGAGAAGGTGCTAGCAGGGAATTCTCTGCCTGCCTTTCCCCAGTGCTCTGCAAGCTCTCCAGGACAACATAAAATCTGGGGCTCTGTGCTTTCTTTCGTTCTGAACAAGTGTTACTGTTTTCTGCACAAAAGCGATTCTGCGAAGCAATGTGAACACTTGTGCTTCCCAGGCACAGAGAAGGTGCTAGCAGGGAATTCTCTGCCTGCCTTTCCCCAGTGCTCTGCAAGCTCTCCAGGACAACATAAAATCTGGGGCTCTGTGCTTTCTTTCGTTCTGAACAAGTGTTACTGTTTTCTGCACAAAAGCGATTCTGCGAAGCAATGTGAACACTTCTGCTTCCCAGGCACAGAGAAGGTGCTAGCAGGGAATTCTCTGCCTGCCTTTCCCCAGTGCTCTGCAAGCTCTCCAGGACAACATAAAATCTGGGGCTCTGTGCTTTCTTTCGTTCTGAACAAGTGTTACTGTTTTCTGCACAAAAGCGATTCTGCGAAGCAATGTGAACAGGCACAGAGAAGGTGCTAGCAGGGAATTCTCTGCCTGCCTTTCCCCAGTACTCTGCAAGCTCTCCAGGACAACATAAAATCTGGGGCTCTGTGCTTTCTTTCGTTCTGAACAAGTGTTACTGTTTTCTGCACAAAAGCGATTCTGCGAAGCAATGTGAACACTTCTGCTTCCCAGGCACAGAGAAGGTGCTAGCAGGGAATTCTCTGCCTGCCTTTCCCCAGTGCTCTGCAAGCTCTCCAGGACAATATAAAATCTGGGGCTCTGTGCTTTCTTTCTTCCTGACCAAGAGTTACTGTTTTCTGCACAAAAGCGATTCTGCCAAGCAATGTGAACACTTGTGCTTCCCAGGCACAGAGAAGGTGCTAGCAGGGAATTCTCTGCCTGCCTTTCCCCAGTGCTCTGCAAGCTCTCCAGGACAACATAAAATCTGGGGCTCTGTGCTTTCTTTCATTCTGAACAAGTGTTACTGTTTTCTGCACAAAAGCGATTCTGCGAAGCAATGTGAACACTTCTGCTTCCCAGGCACAGAGAAGGTGCTAGCAGGGAATTCTCTGCCTGCCTTTCCCCAGTGCTCTGCAAGCTCTCCAGGACAACATAAAATCTGGGGCTCTGTGCTTTCTTTCGTTCTGAACAAGTGTTACTGTTTTCTGCACAAAAGCGATTCTGCGAAGCAATGTGAACAGGCACAGAGAAGGTGCTAGCAGGGAATTCTCTGCCTGCCTTTCCCCAGTGCTCTGCAAGCTCTCCAGGACAACATAAAATCTGGGGCTCTGTGCTTTCTTTCGTTCTGAACAAGTGTTACTGTTTTCTGCACAAAAGCGATTCTGCGAAGCAATGTGAACACTTGTGCTTCCCAGGCACAGAGAAGGTGCTAGCAGGGAATTCTCTGCCTGCCTTTCCCCAGTGCTCTGCAAGCTCTCCAGGACAACATAAAATCTGGGGCTCTGTGCTTTCTTTCGTTCTGAACAAGTGTTACTGTTTTCTGCACAAAAGCGATTCTGCGAAGCAATGTGAACACTTCTGCTTCCCAGGCACAGAGAAGGTGCTAGCAGGGAATTCTCTGCCTGCCTTTCCCCAGTGCTCTGCAAGCTCTCCAGGACAACAGCAAATCTGGGGCTCTGTGCTTTCTTTCGTTCTGAACAAGTGTTACTGTTTTCTGCACAAAAGCGATTCTGCCAAGCAATGTGAACACTTGTGCTTCCCAGGCACAGAGAAGGTGCTAGCAGGGAATTCTCTGCCTGCCTTTCCCCAGTGCTCTGCAAGCTCTCCAGGACAACATAAAATCTGGGGCTCTGTGCTTTCTTTCGTTCTGAACAAGTGTTACTGTTTTCTGCACAAAAGCGATTCTGCGAAGCAATGTGAACACTTCTGCTTCCCAGGCACAGAGAAGGTGCTAGCAGGGAATTCTCTGCCTGCCTTTCCCCAGTGCTCTGCAAGCTCTCCAGGACAACATAAAATCTGGGGCTCTGTGCTTTCTTTCTTCCTGACCAAGAGTTACTGTTTTCTGCACAAAAGCGATTCTGCGAAGCAATGTGAACACTTGTGCTTCCCAGGCACAGAGAAGGTGCTAGCAGGGAATTCTCTGCCTGCCTTTCCCCAGTGCTCTGCAAGCTCTCCAGGACAACATAAAATCTGGGGCTCTGTGCTTTCTTTCGTTCTGAACAAGTGTTACTGTTTTCTGCACAAAAGCGATTCTGCGAAGCAATGTGAACAGGCACAGAGAAGGTGCTAGCAGGGAATTCTCTGCCTGCCTTTCCCCAGTGCTCTGCAAGCTCTCCAGGACAACATAAAATCTGGGGCTCTGTGCTTTCTTTCGTTCTGAACAAGTGTTACTGTTTTCTGCACAAAAGCGATTCTGCGAAGCAATGTGAACACTTGTGCTTCCCAGGCACAGAGAAGGTGCTAGCAGGGAATTCTCTGCCTGCCTTTCCCCAGTGCTCTGCAAGCTCTCCAGGACAACATAAAATCTGGGGCTCTGTGCTTTCTTTCGTTCTGAACAAGTGTTACTGTTTTCTGCACAAAAGCGATTCTGCGAAGCAATGTGAACACTTGTGCTTCCCAGGCACAGAGAAGGTGCTAGCAGGGAATTCTCTGCCTGCCTTTCCCCAGTGCTCTGCAAGCTCTCCAGGACAACATAAAATCTGGGGCTCTGTGCTTTCTTTCGTTCTGAACAAGTGTTACTGTTTTCTGCACAAAAGCGATTCTGCCAAGCAATGTGAACACTTGTGCTTCCCAGGCACAGAGAAGGTGCTAGCAGGGAATTCTCTGCCTGCCTTTCCCCAGTGCTCTGCAAGCTCTCCAGGACAACATAAAATCTGGGGCTCTGTGCTTTCTTTCGTTCTGAACAAGTGTTACTGTTTTCTGCACAAAAGCGATTCTGCGAAGCAATGTGAACACTTCTGCTTCCCAGGCACAGAGAAGGTGCTAGCAGGGAATTCTCTGCCTGCCTTTCCCCAGTGCTCTGCAAGCTCTCCAGGACAACATAAAATCTGGGGCTCTGTGCTTTCTTTCTTCCTGACCAAGTGTTACTGTTTTCTGCACAAAAGCGATTCTGCGAAGCAATGTGAACACTTGTGCTTCCCAGGCACAGAGAAGGTGCTAGCAGGGAATTCTCTGCCTGCCTTTCCCCAGTGCTCTGCAAGCTCTCCAGGACAACATAAAATCTGGGGCTCTGTGCTTTCTTTCGTTCTGAACAAGTGTTACTGTTTTCTGCACAAAAGTGATTCTGCGAAGCAATGTGAACAGGCACAGAGAAGGTGCTAGCAGGGAATTCTCTGCCTGCCTTTCCCCAGTGCTCTGCAAGCTCTCCAGGACAACATAAAATCTGGGGCTCTGTGCTTTCTTTCATTCTGAACAAGTGTTACTGTTTTCTGCACAAAAGCGATTCTGCGAAGCAATGTGAACACTTGTGCTTCCCAGGCACAGAGAAGGTGCTAGCAGGGAATTCTCTGCCTGCCTTTCCCCAGTGCTCTGCAAGCTCTCCAGGACAACATAAAATCTGGGGCTCTGTGCTTTCTTTCGTTCTGAACAAGTGTTACTGTTTTCTGCACAAAAGCGATTCTGCGAAGCAATGTGAACACTTGTGCTTCCCAGGCACAGAGAAGGTGCTAGCAGGGAATTCTCTGCCTGCCTTTCCCCAGTGCTCTGCAAGCTCTCCAGGACAACATAAAATCTGGGGCTCTCTGCTTTCTTTCGTTCTGAACAAGTGTTACTGTTTTCTGCACAAAAGCGATTCTGCCAAGCAATGTGAACAGGCACAGAGAAGGTGCTAGCAGGGAATTCTCTGCCTGCCTTTCCCCAGTGCTCTGCAAGCTCTCCAGGACAACATAAAATCTGGGGCTCTGTGCTTTCTTTCGTTCTGAACAAGTGTTACTGTTTTCTGCACAAAAGCGATTCTGCGAAGCAATGTGAACACTTGTGCTTCCCAGGCACAGAGAAGGTGCTAGCAGGGAATTCTCTGCCTGCCTTTCCCCAGTGCTCTGCAAGCTCTCCAGGACAACATAAAATCTGGGGCTCTGTGCTTTCTTTCGTTCTGAACAAGTGTTACTGTTTTCTGCACAAAAGTGATTCTGCGAAGCAATGTGAACAGGCACAGAGAAGGTGCTAGCAGGGAATTCTCTGCCTGCCTTTCCCCAGTGCTCTGCAAGCTCTCCAGGACAACATAAAATCTGGGGCTCTGTGCTTTCTTTCATTCTGAACAAGTGTTACTGTTTTCTGCACAAAAGCGATTCTGCGAAGCAATGTGAACACTTCTGCTTCCCAGGCACAGAGAAGGTGCTAGCAGGGAATTCTCTGCCTGCCTTTCCCCAGTGCTCTGCAAGCTCTCCAGGACAACATAAAATCTGGGGCTCTGTGCTTTCTTTCGTTCTGAACAAGTGTTACTGTTTTCTGCACAAAAGCGATTCTGCGAAGCAATGTGAACACTTGTGCTTCCCAGGCACAGAGAAGGTGCTAGCAGGGAATTCTCTGCCTGCCTTTCCCCAGTGCTCTGCAAGCTCTCCAGGACAACATAAAATCTGGGGCTCTGTGCTTTCTTTCGTTCTGAACAAGTGTTACTGTTTTCTGCACAAAAGCGATTCTGCGAAGCAATGTGAACACTTCTGCTTCCCAGGCACAGAGAAGGTGCTAGCAGGGAATTCTCTGCCTGCCTTTCCCCAGTGCTCTGCAAGCTCTCCAGGACAACATAAAATCTGGGGCTCTGTGCTTTCTTTCGTTCTGAACAAGTGTTACTGTTTTCTGCACAAAAGCGATTCTGCGAAGCAATGTGAACACTTCTGCTTCCCAGGCACAGAGAAGGTGCTAGCAGGGAATTCTCTGCCTGCCTTTCCCCAGTGCTCTGCAAGCTCTCCAGGACAACATAAAATCTGGGGCTCTGTGCTTTCTTTCGTTCTGAACAAGTGTTACTGTTTTCTGCACAAAAGCGATTCTGCGAAGCAATGTGAACAGGCACAGAGAAGGTGCTAGCAGGGAATTCTCTGCCTGCCTTTCCCCAGTACTCTGCAAGCTCTCCAGGACAACATAAAATCTGGGGCTCTGTGCTTTCTTTCGTTCTGAACAAGTGTTACTGTTTTCTGCACAAAAGCGATTCTGCGAAGCAATGTGAACACTTCTGCTTCCCAGGCACAGAGAAGGTGCTAGCAGGGAATTCTCTGCCTGCCTTTCCCCAGTGCTCTGCAAGCTCTCCAGGACAATATAAAATCTGGGGCTCTGTGCTTTCTTTCTTCCTGACCAAGAGTTACTGTTTTCTGCACAAAAGCGATTCTGCCAAGCAATGTGAACACTTGTGCTTCCCAGGCACAGAGAAGGTGCTAGCAGGGAATTCTCTGCCTGCCTTTCCCCAGTGCTCTGCAAGCTCTCCAGGACAACATAAAATCTGGGGCTCTGTGCTTTCTTTCGTTCTGAACAAGTGTTACTGTTTTCTGCACAAAAGCGATTCTGCGAAGCAATGTGAACACTTCTGCTTCCCAGGCACAGAGAAGGTGCTAGCAGGGAATTCTCTGCCTGCCTTTCCCCAGTGCTCTGCAAGCTCTCCAGGACAACATAAAATCTGGGGCTCTGTGCTTTCTTTCGTTCTGAACAAGTGTTACTGTTTTCTGCACAAAAGCGATTCTGCGAAGCAATGTGAACAGGCACAGAGAAGGTGCTAGCAGGGAATTCTCTGCCTGCCTTTCCCCAGTGCTCTGCAAGCTCTCCAGGACAACATAAAATCTGGGGCTCTGTGCTTTCTTTCGTTCTGAACAAGTGTTACTGTTTTCTGCACAAAAGCGATTCTGCGAAGCAATGTGAACACTTGTGCTTCCCAGGCACAGAGAAGGTGCTAGCAGGGAATTCTCTGCCTGCCTTTCCCCAGTGCTCTGCAAGCTCTCCAGGACAACATAAAATCTGGGGCTCTGTGCTTTCTTTCGTTCTGAACAAGTGTTACTGTTTTCTGCACAAAAGCGATTCTGCCAAGCAATGTGAACACTTGTGCTTCCCAGGCACAGAGAAGGTGCTAGCAGGGAATTCTCTGCCTGCCTTTCCCCAGTGCTCTGCAAGCTCTCCAGGACAACATAAAATCTGGGGCTCTGTGCTTTCTTTCGTTCTGAACAAGTGTTACTGTTTTCTGCACAAAAGCGATTCTGCGAAGCAATGTGAACACTTCTGCTTCCCAGGCACAGAGAAGGTGCTAGCAGGGAATTCTCTGCCTGCCTTTCCCCAGTGCTCTGCAAGCTCTCCAGGACAACATAAAATCTGGGGCTCTGTGCTTTCTTTCTTCCTGACCAAGTGTTACTGTTTTCTGCACAAAAGCGATTCTGCGAAGCAATGTGAACACTTGTGCTTCCCAGGCACAGAGAAGGTGCTAGCAGGGAATTCTCTGCCTGCCTTTCCCCAGTGCTCTGCAAGCTCTCCAGGACAACATAAAATCTGGGGCTCTGTGCTTTCTTTCGTTCTGAACAAGTGTTACTGTTTTCTGC
This sequence comes from Strix uralensis, assembly GCF_047716275.1. NCBI lineage: Eukaryota > Metazoa > Chordata > Aves > Strigiformes > Strigidae > Strix > Strix uralensis. The sequence continues at coordinate 6,988 of NW_027436854.1, forward strand.
ACAAAAGTGATTCTGCGAAGCAATGTGAACAGGCACAGAGAAGGTGCTAGCAGGGAATTCTCTGCCTGCCTTTCCCCAGTGCTCTGCAAGCTCTCCAGGACAACATAAAATCTGGGGCTCTGTGCTTTCTTTCATTCTGAACAAGTGTTACTGTTTTCTGCACAAAAGCGATTCTGCGAAGCAATGTGAACACTTGTGCTTCCCAGGCACAGAGAAGGTGCTAGCAGGGAATTCTCTGCCTGCCTTTCCCCAGTGCTCTGCAAGCTCTCCAGGACAACATAAAATCTGGGGCTCTGTGCTTTCTTTCGTTCTGAACAAGTGTTACTGTTTTCTGCACAAAAGCGATTCTGCGAAGCAATGTGAACACTTCTGCTTCCCAGGCACAGAGAAGGTGCTAGCAGGGAATTCTCTGCCTGCCTTTCCCCAGTGCTCTGCAAGCTCTCCAGGACAACATAAAATCTGGGGCTCTGTGCTTTCTTTCGTTCTGAACAAGTGTTACTGTTTTCTGCACAAAAGCGATTCTGCGAAGCAATGTGAACACTTGTGCTTCCCAGGCACAGAGAAGGTGCTAGCAGGGAATTCTCTGCCTGCCTTTCCCCAGTGCTCTGCAAGCTCTCCAGGACAACATAAAATCTGGGGCTCTGTGCTTTCTTTCGTTCTGAACAAGTGTTACTGTTTTCTGCACAAAAGCGATTCTGCGAAGCAATGTGAACACTTGTGCTTCCCAGGCACAGAGAAGGTGCTAGCAGGGAATTCTCTGCCTGCCTTTCCCCAGTGCTCTGCAAGCTCTCCAGCACAACAGCAAATCTGGGGCTCTGTGCTTTCTTTCGTTCTGAACAAGTGTTACTGTTTTCTGCACAAAAGCGATTCTGCGAAGCAATGTGAACACTTGTGCTTCCCAGGCACAGAGAAGGTGCTAGCAGGGAATTCTCTGCCTGCCTTTCCCCAGTGCTCTGCAAGCTCTCCAGGACAACATAAAATCTGGGGCTCTGTGCTTTCTTTCGTTCTGAACAAGTGTTACTGTTTTCTGCACAAAAGCGATTCTGCGAAGCAATGTGAACACTTCTGCTTCCCAGGCACAGAGAAGGTGCTAGCAGGGAATTCTCTGCCTGCCTTTCCCCAGTGCTCTGCAAGCTCTCCAGGACAACATAAAATCTGGGGCTCTGTGCTTTCTTTCTTCCTGACCAAGAGTTACTGTTTTCTGCACAAAAGCGATTCTGCGAAGCAATGTGAACACTTGTGCTTCCCAGGCACAGAGAAGGTGCTAGCAGGGAATTCTCTGCCTGCCTTTCCCCAGTGCTCTGCAAGCTCTCCAGGACAACATAAAATCTGGGGCTCTGTGCTTTCTTTCGTTCTGAACAAGTGTTACTGTTTTCTGCACAAAAGCGATTCTGCGAAGCAATGTGAACAGGCACAGAGAAGGTGCTAGCAGGGAATTCTCTGCCTGCCTTTCCCCAGTGCTCTGCAAGCTCTCCAGGACAACATAAAATCTGGGGCTCTGTGCTTTCTTTCGTTCTGAACAAGTGTTACTGTTTTCTGCACAAAAGCGATTCTGCGAAGCAATGTGAACACTTGTGCTTCCCAGGCACAGAGAAGGTGCTAGCAGGGAATTCTCTGCCTGCCTTTCCCCAGTGCTCTGCAAGCTCTCCAGGACAACATAAAATCTGGGGCTCTGTGCTTTCTTTCGTTCTGAACAAGTGTTACTGTTTTCTGCACAAAAGCGATTCTGCGAAGCAATGTGAACACTTGTGCTTCCCAGGCACAGAGAAGGTGCTAGCAGGGAATTCTCTGCCTGCCTTTCCCCAGTGCTCTGCAAGCTCTCCAGGACAACATAAAATCTGGGGCTCTGTGCTTTCTTTCGTTCTGAACAAGTGTTACTGTTTTCTGCACAAAAGCGATTCTGCCAAGCAATGTGAACACTTGTGCTTCCCAGGCACAGAGAAGGTGCTAGCAGGGAATTCTCTGCCTGCCTTTCCCCAGTGCTCTGCAAGCTCTCCAGGACAACATAAAATCTGGGGCTCTGTGCTTTCTTTCGTTCTGAACAAGTGTTACTGTTTTCTGCACAAAAGCGATTCTGCGAAGCAATGTGAACACTTCTGCTTCCCAGGCACAGAGAAGGTGCTAGCAGGGAATTCTCTGCCTGCCTTTCCCCAGTGCTCTGCAAGCTCTCCAGGACAACATAAAATCTGGGGCTCTGTGCTTTCTTTCTTCCTGACCAAGTGTTACTGTTTTCTGCACAAAAGCGATTCTGCGAAGCAATGTGAACACTTGTGCTTCCCAGGCACAGAGAAGGTGCTAGCAGGGAATTCTCTGCCTGCCTTTCCCCAGTGCTCTGCAAGCTCTCCAGGACAACATAAAATCTGGGGCTCTGTGCTTTCTTTCGTTCTGAACAAGTGTTACTGTTTTCTGCACAAAAGTGATTCTGCGAAGCAATGTGAACAGGCACAGAGAAGGTGCTAGCAGGGAATTCTCTGCCTGCCTTTCCCCAGTGCTCTGCAAGCTCTCCAGGACAACATAAAATCTGGGGCTCTGTGCTTTCTTTCATTCTGAACAAGTGTTACTGTTTTCTGCACAAAAGCGATTCTGCGAAGCAATGTGAACACTTGTGCTTCCCAGGCACAGAGAAGGTGCTAGCAGGGAATTCTCTGCCTGCCTTTCCCCAGTGCTCTGCAAGCTCTCCAGGACAACATAAAATCTGGGGCTCTGTGCTTTCTTTCGTTCTGAACAAGTGTTACTGTTTTCTGCACAAAAGCGATTCTGCGAAGCAATGTGAACACTTGTGCTTCCCAGGCACAGAGAAGGTGCTAGCAGGGAATTCTCTGCCTGCCTTTCCCCAGTGCTCTGCAAGCTCTCCAGGACAACATAAAATCTGGGGCTCTGTGCTTTCTTTCGTTCTGAACAAGTGTTACTGTTTTCTGCACAAAAGCGATTCTGCGAAGCAATGTGAACACTTCTGCTTCCCAGGCACAGAGAAGGTGCTAGCAGGGAATTCTCTGCCTGCCTTTCCCCAGTGCTCTGCAAGCTCTCCAGGACAACATAAAATCTGGGGCTCTGTGCTTTCTTTCGTTCTGAACAAGTGTTACTGTTTTCTGCACAAAAGCGATTCTGCCAAGCAATGTGAACACTTGTGCTTCCCAGGCACAGAGAAGGTGCTAGCAGGGAATTCTCTGCCTGCCTTTCCCCAGTGCTCTGCAAGCTCTCCAGGACAACATAAAATCTGGGGCTCTGTGCTTTCTTTCGTTCTGAACAAGTGTTACTGTTTTCTGCACAAAAGCGATTCTGCGAAGCAATGTGAACACTTGTGCTTCCCAGGCACAGAGAAGGTGCTAGCAGGGAATTCTCTGCCTGCCTTTCCCCAGTGCTCTGCAAGCTCTCCAGCACAACAGCAAATCTGGGGCTCTGTGCTTTCTTTCGTTCTGAACAAGTGTTACTGTTTTCTGCACAAAAGCGATTCTGCGAAGCAATGTGAACACTTGTGCTTCCCAGGCACAGAGAAGGTGCTAGCAGGGAATTCTCTGCCTGCCTTTCCCCAGTACTCTGCAAGCTCTCCAGGACAACATAAAATCTGGGGCTCTGTGCTTTCTTTCGTTCTGAACAAGTGTTACTGTTTTCTGCACAAAAGCGATTCTGCGAAGCAATGTGAACACTTCTGCTTCCCAGGCACAGAGAAGGTGCTAGCAGGGAATTCTCTGCCTGCCTTTCCCCAGTGCTCTGCAAGCTCTCCAGGACAACATAAAATCTGGGGCTCTGTGCTTTCTTTCGTTCTGAACAAGTGTTACTGTTTTCTGCACAAAAGCGATTCTGCGAAGCAATGTGAACACTTGTGCTTCCCAGGCACAGAGAAGGTGCTAGCAGGGAATGCTCTGCCTGCCTTTCCCCAGTGCTCTGCAAGCTCTCCAGGACAACATAAAATCTGGGGCTCTGTGCTTTCTTTCGTTCTGAACAAGTGTTACTGTTTTCTGCACAAAAGCGATTCTGCGAAGCAATGTGAACACTTGTGCTTCCCAGGCACAGAGAAGGTGCTAGCAGGGAATTCTCTGCCTGCCTTTCCCCAGTGCTCTGCAAGCTCTCCAGGACAACATAAAATCTGGGGCTCTGTGCTTTCTTTCGTTCTGAACAAGTGTTACTGTTTTCTGCACAAAAGCGATTCTGCGAAGCAATGTGAACACTTGTGCTTCCCAGGCACAGAGAAGGTGCTAGCAGGGAATTCTCTGCCTGCCTTTCCCCAGTGCTCTGCAAGCTCTCCAGCACAACAGCAAATCTGGGGCTCTGTGCTTTCTTTCGTTCTGAACAAGTGTTACTGTTTTCTGCACAAAAGCGATTCTGCGAAGCAATGTGAACACTTGTGCTTCCCAGGCACAGAGAAGGTGCTAGCAGGGAATTCTCTGCCTGCCTTTCCCCAGTGCTCTGCAAGCTCTCCAGGACAACATAAAATCTGGGGCTCTGTGCTTTCTTTCGTTCTGAACAAGTGTTACTGTTTTCTGCACAAAAGCGATTCTGCGAAGCAATGTGAACACTTCTGCTTCCCAGGCACAGAGAAGGTGCTAGCAGGGAATTCTCTGCCTGCCTTTCCCCAGTGCTCTGCAAGCTCTCCAGGACAACATAAAATCTGGGGCTCTGTGCTTTCTTTCTTCCTGACCAAGAGTTACTGTTTTCTGCACAAAAGCGATTCTGCCAAGCAATGTGAACACTTGTGCTTCCCAGGCACAGAGAAGGTGCTAGCAGGGAATTCTCTGCCTGCCTTTCCCCAGTGCTCTGCAAGCTCTCCAGGACAACATAAAATCTGGGGCTCTGTGCTTTCTTTCGTTCTGAACAAGTGTTACTGTTTTCTGCACAAAAGCGATTCTGCCAAGCAATGTGAACACTTGTGCTTCCCAGGCACAGAGAAGGTGCTAGCAGGGAATGCTCTGCCTGCCTTTCCCCAGTGCTCTGCAAGCTCTCCAGGACAACATAAAATCTGGGGCTCTGTGCTTTCTTTCGTTCTGAACAAGTGTTACTGTTTTCTGCACAAAAGCGATTCTGCGAAGCAATGTGAACACTTGTGCTTCCCAGGCACAGAGAAGGTGCTAGCAGGGAATTCTCTGCCTGCCTTTCCCCAGTGCTCTGCAAGCTCTCCAGGACAACATAAAATCTGGGGCTCTGTGCTTTCTTTCGTTCTGAACAAGTGTTACTGTTTTCTGCACAAAAGCGATTCTGCGAAGCAATGTGAACACTTGTGCTTCCCAGGCACAGAGAAGGTGCTAGCAGGGAATTCTCTGCCTGCCTTTCCCCAGTGCTCTGCAAGCTCTCCAGGACAACATAAAATCTGGGGCTCTGTGCTTTCTTTCGTTCTGAACAAGTGTTACTGTTTTCTGCACAAAAGCGATTCTGCGAAGCAATGTGAACACTTGTGCTTCCCAGGCACAGAGAAGGTGCTAGCAGGGAATTCTCTGCCTGCCTTTCCCCAGTGCTCTGCAAGCTCTCCAGCACAACAGCAAATCTGGGGCTCTGTGCTTTCTTTCGTTCTGAACAAGTGTTACTGTTTTCTGCACAAAAGCGATTCTGCGAAGCAATGTGAACAGGCACAGAGAAGGTGCTAGCAGGGAATTCTCTGCCTGCCTTTCCCCAGTACTCTGCAAGCTCTCCAGGACAACATAAAATCTGGGGCTCTGTGCTTTCTTTCGTTCTGAACAAGTGTTACTGTTTTCTGCACAAAAGCGATTCTGCGAAGCAATGTGAACACTTCTGCTTCCCAGGCACAGAGAAGGTGCTAGCAGGGAATTCTCTGCCTGCCTTTCCCCAGTGCTCTGCAAGCTCTCCAGGACAATATAAAATCTGGGGCTCTGTGCTTTCTTTCTTCCTGACCAAGAGTTACTGTTTTCTGCACAAAAGCGATTCTGCCAAGCAATGTGAACACTTGTGCTTCCCAGGCACAGAGAAGGTGCTAGCAGGGAATTCTCTGCCTGCCTTTCCCCAGTGCTCTGCAAGCTCTCCAGGACAACATAAAATCTGGGGCTCTGTGCTTTCTTTCATTCTGAACAAGTGTTACTGTTTTCTGCACAAAAGCGATTCTGCGAAGCAATGTGAACACTTCTGCTTCCCAGGCACAGAGAAGGTGCTAGCAGGGAATTCTCTGCCTGCCTTTCCCCAGTGCTCTGCAAGCTCTCCAGGACAACATAAAATCTGGGGCTCTGTGCTTTCTTTCGTTCTGAACAAGTGTTACTGTTTTCTGCACAAAAGCGATTCTGCGAAGCAATGTGAACAGGCACAGAGAAGGTGCTAGCAGGGAATTCTCTGCCTGCCTTTCCCCAGTGCTCTGCAAGCTCTCCAGGACAACATAAAATCTGGGGCTCTGTGCTTTCTTTCGTTCTGAACAAGTGTTACTGTTTTCTGCACAAAAGCGATTCTGCGAAGCAATGTGAACACTTGTGCTTCCCAGGCACAGAGAAGGTGCTAGCAGGGAATTCTCTGCCTGCCTTTCCCCAGTGCTCTGCAAGCTCTCCAGGACAACATAAAATCTGGGGCTCTGTGCTTTCTTTCGTTCTGAACAAGTGTTACTGTTTTCTGCACAAAAGCGATTCTGCGAAGCAATGTGAACACTTCTGCTTCCCAGGCACAGAGAAGGTGCTAGCAGGGAATTCTCTGCCTGCCTTTCCCCAGTGCTCTGCAAGCTCTCCAGGACAACATAAAATCTGGGGCTCTGTGCTTTCTTTCGTTCTGAACAAGTGTTACTGTTTTCTGCACAAAAGCGATTCTGCCAAGCAATGTGAACACTTGTGCTTCCCAGGCACAGAGAAGGTGCTAGCAGGGAATTCTCTGCCTGCCTTTCCCCAGTGCTCTGCAAGCTCTCCAGGACAACATAAAATCTGGGGCTCTGTGCTTTCTTTCGTTCTGAACAAGTGTTACTGTTTTCTGCACAAAAGCGATTCTGCGAAGCAATGTGAACACTTCTGCTTCCCAGGCACAGAGAAGGTGCTAGCAGGGAATTCTCTGCCTGCCTTTCCCCAGTGCTCTGCAAGCTCTCCAGGACAACATAAAATCTGGGGCTCTGTGCTTTCTTTCTTCCTGACCAAGTGTTACTGTTTTCTGCACAAAAGCGATTCTGCGAAGCAATGTGAACACTTGTGCTTCCCAGGCACAGAGAAGGTGCTAGCAGGGAATTCTCTGCCTGCCTTTCCCCAGTGCTCTGCAAGCTCTCCAGGACAACATAAAATCTGGGGCTCTGTGCTTTCTTTCGTTCTGAACAAGTGTTACTGTTTTCTGCACAAAAGTGATTCTGCGAAGCAATGTGAACAGGCACAGAGAAGGTGCTAGCAGGGAATTCTCTGCCTGCCTTTCCCCAGTGCTCTGCAAGCTCTCCAGGACAACATAAAATCTGGGGCTCTGTGCTTTCTTTCGTTCTGAACAAGTGTTACTGTTTTCTGCACAAAAGCGATTCTGCGAAGCAATGTGAACACTTGTGCTTCCCAGGCACAGAGAAGGTGCTAGCAGGGAATTCTCTGCCTGCCTTTCCCCAGTGCTCTGCAAGCTCTCCAGGACAACATAAAATCTGGGGCTCTGTGCTTTCTTTCGTTCTGAACAAGTGTTACTGTTTTCTGCACAAAAGCGATTCTGCGAAGCAATGTGAACACTTCTGCTTCCCAGGCACAGAGAAGGTGCTAGCAGGGAATTCTCTGCCTGCCTTTCCCCAGTGCTCTGCAAGCTCTCCAGGACAACAGCAAATCTGGGGCTCTGTGCTTTCTTTCGTTCTGAACAAGTGTTACTGTTTTCTGCACAAAAGCGATTCTGCGAAGCAATGTGAACACTTGTGCTTCCCAGGCACAGAGAAGGTGCTAGCAGGGAATTCTCTGCCTGCCTTTCCCCAGTGCTCTGCAAGCTCTCCAGGACAACATAAAATCTGGGGCTCTGTGCTTTCTTTCGTTCTGAACAAGTGTTACTGTTTTCTGCACAAAAGCGATTCTGCGAAGCAATGTGAACACTTCTGCTTCCCAGGCACAGAGAAGGTGCTAGCAGGGAATTCTCTGCCTGCCTTTCCCCAGTGCTCTGCAAGCTCTCCAGGACAACATAAAATCTGGGGCTCTGTGCTTTCTTTCTTCCTGACCAAGAGTTACTGTTTTCTGCACAAAAGCGATTCTGCGAAGCAATGTGAACACTTGTGCTTCCCAGGCACAGAGAAGGTGCTAGCAGGGAATTCTCTGCCTGCCTTTCCCCAGTGCTCTGCAAGCTCTCCAGGACAACATAAAATCTGGGGCTCTGTGCTTTCTTTCGTTCTGAACAAGTGTTACTGTTTTCTGCACAAAAGCGATTCTGCGAAGCAATGTGAACACTTCTGCTTCCCAGGCACAGAGAAGGTGCTAGCAGGGAATTCTCTGCCTGCCTTTCCCCAGTGCTCTGCAAGCTCTCCAGGACAACATAAAATCTGGGGCTCTGTGCTTTCTTTCGTTCTGAACAAGTGTTACTGTTTTCTGCACAAAAGCGATTCTGCGAAGCAATGTGAACACTTCTGCTTCTCAGGCACAGAGAAGGTGCTAGCAGGGAATTCTCTGCCTGCCTTTCCCCAGTGCTCTGCAAGCTCTCCAGGACAACATAAAATCTGGGGCTCTGTGCTTTCTTTCGTTCTGAACAAGTGTTACTGTTTTCTGCACAAAAGCGATTCTGCGAAGCAATGTGAACACTTGTGCTTCCCAGGCACAGAGAAGGTGCTAGCAGGGAATTCTCTGCCTGCCTTTCCCCAGTGCTCTGCAAGCTCTCCAGGACAACATAAAATCTGGGGCTCTGTGCTTTCTTTCGTTCTGAACAAGTGTTACTGTTTTCTGCACAAAAGCGATTCTGCGAAGCAATGTGAACACTTGTGCTTCCCAGGCACAGAGAAGGTGCTAGCAGGGAATTCTCTGCCTGCCTTTCCCCAGTGCTCTGCAAGCTCTCCAGGACAACATAAAATCTGGGGCTCTGTGCTTTCTTTCGTTCTGAACAAGTGTTACTGTTTTCTGCACAAAAGCGATTCTGCGAAGCAATGTGAACACTTCTGCTTCCCAGGCACAGAGAAGGTGCTAGCAGGGAATTCTCTGCCTGCCTTTCCCCAGTGCTCTGCAAGCTCTCCAGGACAACATAAAATCTGGGGCTCTGTGCTTTCTTTCGTTCTGAACAAGTGTTACTGTTTTCTGCACAAAAGCGATTCTGCGAAGCAATGTGAACACTTGTGCTTCCCAGGCACAGAGAAGGTGCTAGCAGGGAATTCTCTGCCTGCCTTTCCCCAGTGCTCTGCAAGCTCTCCAGGACAACATAAAATCTGGGGCTCTGTGCTTTCTTTCGTTCTGAACAAGTGTTACTGTTTTCTGCACAAAAGCGATTCTGCGAAGCAATGTGAACACTTGTGCTTCCCAGGCACAGAGAAGGTGCTAGCAGGGAATTCTCTGCCTGCTTTTCCCCAGTGCTCTGCAAGCTCTCCAGGACAACATAAAATCTGGGGCTCTGTGCTTTCTTTCTTCCTGACCAAGAGTTACTGTTTTCTGCACAAAAGCGATTCTGCGAAGCAATGTGAACACTTGTGCTTCCCAGGCACAGAGAAGGTGCTAGCAGGGAATTCTCTGCCTGCCTTTCCCCAGTGCTCTGCAAGCTCTCCAGGACAACATAAAATCTGGGGCTCTGTGCTTTCTTTCGTTCTGAACAAGTGTTACTGTTTTCTGCACAAAAGCGATTCTGCGAAGCAATGTGAACACTTGTGCTTCCCAGGCACAGAGAAGGTGCTAGCAGGGAATTCTCTGCCTGCCTTTCCCCAGTGCTCTGCAAGCTCTCCAGGACAACATAAAATCTGGGGCTCTGTGCTTTCTTTCGTTCTGAACAAGTGTTACTGTTTTCTGCACAAAAGCGATTCTGCGAAGCAATGTGAACACTTCTGCTTCCCAGGCACAGAGAAGGTGCTAGCAGGGAATTCTCTGCCTGCCTTTCCCCAGTGCTCTGCAAGCTCTCCAGGACAACATAAAATCTGGGGCTCTGTGCTTTCTTTCGTTCTGAACAAGTGTTACTGTTTTCTGCACAAAAGCGATTCTGCGAAGCAATGTGAACACTTGTGCTTCCCAGGCACAGAGAAGGTGCTAGCAGGGAATTCTCTGCCTGCCTTTCCCCAGTGCTCTGCAAGCTCTCCAGGACAACATAAAATCTGGGGCTCTGTGCTTTCTTTCGTTCTGAACAAGTGTTACTGTTTTCTGCACAAAAGCGATTCTGCGAAGCAATGTGAACACTTGTGCTTCCCAGGCACAGAGAAGGTGCTAGCAGGGAATTCTCTGCCTGCCTTTCCCCAGTGCTCTGCAAGCTCTCCAGGACAACATAAAATCTGGGGCTCTGTGCTTTCTTTAGTTCTGAACAAGTGTTACTGTTTGCTGCACAAAAGCGATTCTGCGAAGCAATGTGAACACTTCTGCTTCCCAGGCACAGAGAAGGTGCTAGCAGGGAATTCTCTGCCTGCCTTTCCCCAGTGCTCTGCAAGCTCTCCAGGACAACATAAAATCTGGGGCTCTGTGCTTTCTTTCTTCCTGACCAAGAGTTACTGTTTTCTGCACAAAAGCGATTCTGCGAAGCAATGTGAACACTTGTGCTTCCCAGGCACAGAGAAGGTGCTAGCAGGGAATTCTCTGCCTGCCTTTCCCCAGTGCTCTGCAAGCTCTCCAGGACAACATAAAATCTGGGGCTCTGTGCTTTCTTTCGTTCTGAACAAGTGTTACTGTTTTCTGCACAAAAGCGATTCTGCGAAGCAATGTGAACACTTGTGCTTCCCAGGCACAGAGAAGGTGCTAGCAGGGAATTCTCTGCCTGCCTTTCCCCAGTGCTCTGCAAGCTCTCCAGGACAACATAAAATCTGGGGCTCTGTGCTTTCTTTCGTTCTGAACAAGTGTTACTGTTTTCTGCACAAAAGCGATTCTGCGAAGCAATGTGAACACTTGTGCTTCCCAGGCACAGAGAAGGTGCTAGCAGGGAATTCTCTGCCTGCCTTTCCCCAGTGCTCTGCAAGCTCTCCAGGACAACATAAAATCTGGGGCTCTGTGCTTTCTTTCGTTCTGAACAAGTGTTACTGTTTTCTGCACAAAAGCGATTCTGCGAAGCAATGTGAACACTTCTGCTTCCCAGGCACAGAGAAGGTGCTAGCAGGGAATTCTCTGCCTGCCTTTCCCCAGTGCTCTGCAAGCTCTCCAGGACAACATAAAATCTGGGGCTCTGTGCTTTCTTTCGTTCTGAACAAGTGTTACTGTTTTCTGCACAAAAGCGATTCTGCGAAGCAATGTGAACACTTCTGCTTCCCAGGCACAGAGAAGGTGCTAGCAGGGAATTCTCTGCCTGCCTTTCCCCAGTGCTCTGCAAGCTCTCCAGGACAACATAAAATCTGGGGCTCTGTGCTTTCTTTCGTTCTGAACAAGTGTTACTGTTTTCTGCACAAAAGCGATTCTGCGAAGCAATGTGAACAGGCACAGAGAAGGTGCTAGCAGGGAATTCTCTGCCTGCCTTTCCCCAGTACTCTGCAAGCTCTCCAGGACAACATAAAATCTGGGGCTCTGTGCTTTCTTTCGTTCTGAACAAGTGTTACTGTTTTCTGCACAAAAGCGATTCTGCGAAGCAATGTGAACACTTGTGCTTCCCAGGCACAGAGAAGGTGCTAGCAGGGAATTCTCTGCCTGCCTTTCCCCAGTGCTCTGCAAGCTCTCCAGGACAATATAAAATCTGGGGCTCTGTGCTTTCTTTCGTTCTGAACAAGTGTTACTGTTTTCTGCACAAAAGCGATTCTGCGAAGCAATGTGAACACTTGTGCTTCCCAGGCACAGAGAAGGTGCTAGCAGGGAATTCTCTGCCTGCCTTTCCCCAGTGCTCTGCAAGCTCTCCAGGACAACATAAAATCTGGGGCTCTGTGCTTTCTTTCGTTCTGAACAAGTGTTACTGTTTTCTGCACAAAAGCGATTCTGCGAAGCAATGTGAACACTTGTGCTTCCCAGGCACAGAGAAGGTGCTAGCAGGGAATTCTCTGCCTGCCTTTCCCCAGTGCTCTGCAAGCTCTCCAGGACAACATAAAATCTGGGGCTCTGTGCTTTCTTTCGTTCTGAACAAGAGTTACTGTTTTCTGCACAAAAGCGATTCTGCGAAGCAATGTGAACACTTGTGCTTCCCAGGCACAGAGAAGGTGCTAGCAGGGAATTCTCTGCCTGCCTTTCCCCAGTGCTCTGCAAGCTCTCCAGGACAACATAAAATCTGGGGCTCTGTGCTTTCTTTCGTTCTGAACAAGTGTTACTGTTTTCTGCACAAAAGCGATTCTGCGAAGCAATGTGAACACTTGTGCTTCCCAGGCACAGAGAAGGTGCTAGCAGGGAATTCTCTGCCTGCCTTTCCCCAGTGCTCTGCAAGCTCTCCAGGACAACATAAAATCTGGGGCTCTGTGCTTTCTTTCGTTCTGAACAAGTGTTACTGTTTTCTGCACAAAAGTGATTCTGCGAAGCAATGTGAACCAGGCACAGAGAAGGTGCTAGCAGGGAATTCTCTGCCTGCCTTTCCCCAGTGCTCTGCAAGCTCTCCAGGACAACATAAAATCTGGGGCTCTGTGCTTTCTTTCATTCTGAACAAGTGTTACTGTTTTCTGCACAAAAGCGATTCTGCGAAGCAATGTGAACACTTGTGCTTCCCAGGCACAGAGAAGGTGCTAGCAGGGAATTCTCTGCCTGCCTTTCCCCAGTGCTCTGCAAGCTCTCCAGGACAACATAAAATCTGGGGCTCTGTGCTTTCTTTCGTTCTGAACAAGTGTTACTGTTTTCTGCACAAAAGCGATTCTGCGAAGCAATGTGAACACTTGTGCTTCCCAGGCACAGAGAAGGTGCTAGCAGGGAATTCTCTGCCTGCCTTTCCCCAGTGCTCTGCAAGCTCTCCAGGACAACATAAAATCTGGGGCTCTGTGCTTTCTTTCGTTCTGAACAAGTGTTACTGTTTTCTGCACAAAAGCGATTCTGCGAAGCAATGTGAACATCAGGCACAGAGAAGGTGCTAGCAGGGAATTCTCTGCCTGCCTTTCCCCAGTGCTCTGCAAGCTCTCCAGGACAACATAAAATCTGGGGCTCTGTGCTTTCTTTCGTTCTGAACAAGTGTTACTGTTTTCTGCACAAAAGCGATTCTGCGAAGCAATGTGAACACTTGTGCTTCCCAGGCACAGAGAAGGTGCTAGCAGGGAATTCTCTGCCTGCCTTTCCCCAGTGCTCTGCAAGCTCTCCAGGACAACATAAAATCTGGGGCTCTGTGCTTTCTTTCGTTCTGAACAAGTGTTACTGTTTTCTGCACAAAAGCGATTCTGCGAAGCAATGTGAACACTTCTGCTTCCCAGGCACAGAGAAGGTGCTAGCAGGGAATTCTCTGCCTGCCTTTCCCCAGTGCTCTGCAAGCTCTCCAGGACAACATAAAATCTGGGGCTCTGTGCTTTCTTTCGTTCTGAACAAGTGTTACTGTTTTCTGCACAAAAGTGATTCTGCGAAGCAATGTGAACCAGGCACAGAGAAGGTGCTAGCAGGGAATTCTCTGCCTGCCTTTCCCCAGTGCTCTGCAAGCTCTCCAGGACAACATAAAATCTGGGGCTCTGTGCTTTCTTTCATTCTGAACAAGTGTTACTGTTTTCTGCACAAAAGCGATTCTGCGAAGCAATGTGAACACTTGTGCTTCCCAGGCACAGAGAAGGTGCTAGCAGGGAATTCTCTGCCTGCCTTTCCCCAGTGCTCTGCAAGCTCTCCAGGACAACATAAAATCTGGGGCTCTGTGCTTTCTTTCGTTCTGAACAAGTGTTACTGTTTTCTGCACAAAAGCGATTCTGCGAAGCAATGTGAACACTTGTGCTTCCCAGGCACAGAGAAGGTGCTAGCAGGGAATTCTCTGCCTGCCTTTCCCCAGTGCTCTGCAAGCTCTCCAGGACAACATAAAATCTGGGGCTCTGTGCTTTCTTTCGTTCTGAACAAGTGTTACTGTTTTCTGCACAAAAGCGATTCTGCGAAGCAATGTGAACACTTCTGCTTCTCAGGCACAGAGAAGGTGCTAGCAGGGAATTCTCTGCCTGCCTTTCCCCAGTGCTCTGCAAGCTCTCCAGGACAACATAAAATCTGGGGCTCTGTGCTTTCTTTCGTTCTGAACAAGTGTTACTGTTTTCTGCACAAAAGCGATTCTGCGAAGCAATGTGAACACTTGTGCTTCCCAGGCACAGAGAAGGTGCTAGCAGGGAATTCTCTGCCTGCCTTTCCCCAGTGCTCTGCAAGCTCTCCAGGACAACATAAAATCTGGGGCTCTGTGCTTTCTTTCGTTCTGAACAAGTGTTACTGTTTTCTGCACAAAAGCGATTCTGCGAAGCAATGTGAACACTTGTGCTTCCCAGGCACAGAGAAGGTGCTAGCAGGGAATTCTCTGCCTGCTTTTCCCCAGTGCTCTGCAAGCTCTCCAGGACAACATAAAATCTGGGGCTCTGTGCTTTCTTTCTTCCTGACCAAGAGTTACTGTTTTCTGCACAAAAGCGATTCTGCGAAGCAATGTGAACACTTGTGCTTCCCAGGCACAGAGAAGGTGCTAGCAGGGAATTCTCTGCCTGCCTTTCCCCAGTGCTCTGCAAGCTCTCCAGGACAACATAAAATCTGGGGCTCTGTGCTTTCTTTCGTTCTGAACAAGTGTTACTGTTTTCTGCACAAAAGCGATTCTGCGAAGCAATGTGAACACTTGTGCTTCCCAGGCACAGAGAAGGTGCTAGCAGGGAATTCTCTGCCTGCCTTTCCCCAGTGCTCTGCAAGCTCTCCAGGACAACATAAAATCTGGGGCTCTGTGCTTTCTTTCGTTCTGAACAAGTGTTACTGTTTTCTGCACAAAAGCGATTCTGCGAAGCAATGTGAACACTTCTGCTTCCCAGGCACAGAGAAGGTGCTAGCAGGGAATTCTCTGCCTGCCTTTCCCCAGTGCTCTGCAAGCTCTCCAGGACAACATAAAATCTGGGGCTCTGTGCTTTCTTTCATTCTGAACAAGTGTTACTGTTTTCTGCACAAAAGCGATTCTGCGAAGCAATGTGAACACTTGTGCTTCCCAGGCACAGAGAAGGTGCTAGCAGGGAATTCTCTGCCTGCCTTTCCCCAGTGCTCTGCAAGCTCTCCAGGACAACATAAAATCTGGGGCTCTGTGCTTTCTTTCTTCCTGACCAAGAGTTACTGTTTTCTGCACAAAAGCGATTCTGCGAAGCAATGTGAACACTTGTGCTTCCCAGGCACAGAGAAGGTGCTAGCAGGGAATTCTCTGCCTGCCTTTCCCCAGTGCTCTGCAAGCTCTCCAGGACAACATAAAATCTGGGGCTCTGTGCTTTCTTTCGTTCTGAACAAGTGTTACTGTTTTCTGCACAAAAGCGATTCTGCGAAGCAATGTGAACACTTGTGCTTCCCAGGCACAGAGAAGGTGCTAGCAGGGAATTCTCTGCCTGCTTTTCCCCAGTGCTCTGCAAGCTCTCCAGGACAACATAAAATCTGGGGCTCTGTGCTTTCTTTCTTCCTGACCAAGAGTTACTGTTTTCTGCACAAAAGCGATTCTGCGAAGCAATGTGAACACTTGTGCTTCCCAGGCACAGAGAAGGTGCTAGCAGGGAATTCTCTGCCTGCCTTTCCCCAGTGCTCTGCAAGCTCTCCAGGACAACATAAAATCTGGGGCTCTGTGCTTTCTTTCGTTCTGAACAAGTGTTACTGTTTTCTGCACAAAAGCGATTCTGCGAAGCAATGTGAACACTTGTGCTTCCCAGGCACAGAGAAGGTGCTAGCAGGGAATTCTCTGCCTGCCTTTCCCCAGTGCTCTGCAAGCTCTCCAGGACAACATAAAATCTGGGGCTCTGTGCTTTCTTTCGTTCTGAACAAGTGTTACTGTTTTCTGCACAAAAGCGATTCTGCGAAGCAATGTGAACACTTCTGCTTCCCAGGCACAGAGAAGGTGCTAGCAGGGAATTCTCTGCCTGCCTTTCCCCAGTGCTCTGCAAGCTCTCCAGGACAACATAAAATCTGGGGCTCTGTGCTTTCTTTAGTTCTGAACAAGTGTTACTGTTTGCTGCACAAAAGCGATTCTGCGAAGCAATGTGAACACTTCTGCTTCCCAGGCACAGAGAAGGTGCTAGCAGGGAATTCTCTGCCTGCCTTTCCCCAGTGCTCTGCAAGCTCTCCAGGACAACATAAAATCTGGGGCTCTGTGCTTTCTTTCTTCCTGACCAAGAGTTACTGTTTTCTGCACAAAAGCGATTCTGCGAAGCAATGTGAACACTTGTGCTTCCCAGGCACAGAGAAGGTGCTAGCAGGGAATTCTCTGCCTGCCTTTCCCCAGTGCTCTGCAAGCTCTCCAGGACAACATAAAATCTGGGGCTCTGTGCTTTCTTTCGTTCTGAACAAGTGTTACTGTTTTCTGCACAAAAGCGATTCTGCGAAGCAATGTGAACACTTGTGCTTCCCAGGCACAGAGAAGGTGCTAGCAGGGAATTCTCTGCCTGCCTTTCCCCAGTGCTCTGCAAGCTCTCCAGGACAACATAAAATCTGGGGCTCTGTGCTTTCTTTCGTTCTGAACAAGTGTTACTGTTTTCTGCACAAAAGCGATTCTGCGAAGCAATGTGAACACTTCTGCTTCCCAGGCACAGAGAAGGTGCTAGCAGGGAATTCTCTGCCTGCCTTTCCCCAGTGCTCTGCAAGCTCTCCAGGACAACATAAAATCTGGGGCTCTGTGCTTTCTTTCGTTCTGAACAAGTGTTACTGTTTTCTGCACAAAAGCGATTCTGCCAAGCAATGTGAACACTTGTGCTTCCCAGGCACAGAGAAGGTGCTAGCAGGGAATTCTCTGCCTGCCTTTCCCC
This sequence comes from Strix uralensis, assembly GCF_047716275.1. Lineage (NCBI taxonomy): Eukaryota > Metazoa > Chordata > Aves > Strigiformes > Strigidae > Strix > Strix uralensis. The sequence goes on from NW_027436854.1 coordinate 23,831, forward strand.
AGTGCTCTGCAAGCTCTCCAGGACAACATAAAATCTGGGGCTCTGTGCTTTCTTTCGTTCTGAACAAGTGTTACTGTTTTCTGCACAAAAGCGATTCTGCGAAGCAATGTGAACACTTGTGCTTCCCAGGCACAGAGAAGGTGCTAGCAGGGAATTCTCTGCCTGCCTTTCCCCAGTGCTCTGCAAGCTCTCCAGCACAACAGCAAATCTGGGGCTCTGTGCTTTCTTTCGTTCTGAACAAGTGTTACTGTTTTCTGCACAAAAGCGATTCTGCGAAGCAATGTGAACACTTGTGCTTCCCAGGCACAGAGAAGGTGCTAGCAGGGAATTCTCTGCCTGCCTTTCCCAGTGCTCTGCAAGCTCTCCAGGACAACATAAAATCTGGGGCTCTGTGCTTTCTTTCGTTCTGAACAAGTGTTACTGTTTTCTGCACAAAAGCGATTCTGCGAAGCAATGTGAACACTTCTGCTTCCCAGGCACAGAGAAGGTGCTAGCAGGGAATTCTCTGCCTGCCTTTCCCCAGTGCTCTGCAAGCTCTCCAGGACAACATAAAATCTGGGCTCTGTGCTTTCTTTCGTTCTGAACAAGTGTTACTGTTTTCTGCACAAAAGCGATTCTGCGAAGCAATGTGAACACTTGTGCTTCCCAGGCACAGAGAAGGTGCTAGCAGGGAATGCTCTGCCTGCCTTTCCCAGTGCTCTGCAAGCTCTCCAGGACAACATAAAATCTGGGGCTCTGTGCTTTCTTTCGTTCTGAACAAGTGTTACTGTTTTCTGCACAAAAGCGATTCTGCGAAGCAATGTGAACACTTGTGCTTCCCAGGCACAGAGAAGGTGCTAGCAGGGAATTCTCTGCCTGCCTTTCCCCAGTGCTCTGCAAGCTCTCCAGGACAACATAAAATCTGGGCTCTGTGCTTTCTTTCGTTCTGAACAAGTGTTACTGTTTTCTGCACAAAAGCGATTCTGCGAAGCAATGTGAACACTTGTGCTTCCCAGGCACAGAGAAGGTGCTAGCAGGGAATTCTCTGCCTGCCTTTCCCCAGTGCTCTGCAAGCTCTCCAGACAACAGCAAATCTGGGGCTCTGTGCTTTCTTTCGTTCTGAACAAGTGTTACTGTTTTCTGCACAAAAGCGATTCTGCGAAGCAATGTGAACACTTGTGCTTCCCAGGCACAGAGAAGGTGCTAGCAGGGAATTCTCTGCCTGCCTTTCCCCAGTGCTCTGCAAGCTCTCCAGGACAACATAAAATCTGGGGCTCTGTGCTTTCTTTCGTTCTGAACAAGTGTTACTGTTTTCTGCACAAAAGCGATTCTGCGAAGCAATGTGAACACTTCTGCTTCCAGGCACAGAGAAGGTGCTAGCAGGGAATTCTCTGCCTGCCTTTCCCCAGTGCTCTGCAAGCTCTCCAGGACAACATAAAATCTGGGGCTCTGTGCTTTCTTTCTTCCTGACCAAGAGTTACTGTTTTCTGCACAAAAGCGATTCTGCCAAGCAATGTGAACACTTGTGCTTCCCAGGCACAGAGAAGGTGCTAGCAGGGAATTCTCTGCCTGCCTTTCCCCAGTGCTCTGCAAGCTCTCCAGGACAACATAAAATCTGGGGCTCTGTGCTTTCTTTCGTTCTGAACAAGTGTTACTGTTTTCTGCACAAAAGCGATTCTGCCAAGCAATGTGAACACTTGTGCTTCCCAGGCACAGAGAAGGTGCTAGCAGGGAATGCTCTGCCTGCCTTTCCCCAGTGCTCTGCAAGCTCTCCAGGACAACATAAAATCTGGGGCTCTGTGCTTTCTTTCGTTCTGAACAAGTGTTACTGTTTTCTGCACAAAAGCGATTCTGCGAAGCAATGTGAACACTTGTGCTTCCCAGGCACAGAGAAGGTGCTAGCAGGGAATTCTCTGCCTGCCTTTCCCCAGTGCTCTGCAAGCTCTCCAGGACAACATAAAATCTGGGGCTCTGTGCTTTCTTTCGTTCTGAACAAGTGTTACTGTTTTCTGCACAAAAGCGATTCTGCGAAGCAATGTGAACACTTGTGCTTCCCAGGCACAGAGAAGGTGCTAGCAGGGAATTCTCTGCCTGCCTTTCCCCAGTGCTCTGCAAGCTCTCCAGGACAACATAAAATCTGGGGCTCTGTGCTTTCTTTCGTTCTGAACAAGTGTTACTGTTTTCTGCACAAAAGCGATTCTGCGAAGCAATGTGAACACTTGTGCTTCCCAGGCACAGAGAAGGTGCTAGCAGGGAATTCTCTGCCTGCCTTTCCCCAGTGCTCTGCAAGCTCTCCAGCACAACAGCAAATCTGGGGCTCTGTGCTTTCTTTCGTTCTGAACAAGTGTTACTGTTTTCTGCACAAAAGCGATTCTGCGAAGCAATGTGAACACTTGTGCTTCCCAGGCACAGAGAAGGTGCTAGCAGGGAATTCTCTGCCTGCCTTTCCCCAGTGCTCTGCAAGCTCTCCAGGACAACATAAAATCTGGGGCTCTGTGCTTTCTTTCTTCCTGACCAAGAGTTACTGTTTTCTACACAAAAGCGATTCTGCGAAGCAATGTGAAGACTTGTGCTTCCCAGGCACAGAGAAGGTGCTAGCAGGGAATTCTCTGCCTGCCTTTCCCCAGTGCTCTGCAAGCTCTCCAGGACAACATAAAATCTGGGGCTCTGTGCTTTCTTTCGTTCTGACCAAGTGTTACTGTTTTCTGCACAAAAGCGATTCTGCGAAGCAATGTGAACACTTGTGCTTCCCAGGCACAGAGAAGGTGCTAGCAGGGAATTCTCTGCCTGCCTTTCCCCAGTGCTCTGCAAGCTCTCCAGGACAACATAAAATCTGGGGCTCTGTGCTTTCTTTCGTTCTGAACAAGTGTTACTGTTTTCTGCACAAAAGCGATTCTGCCAAGCAATGTGAACACTTGTGCTTCCCAGGCACAGCGAAGGTGCTAGCAGGGAATGCTCTGCCTGCCTTTCCCCAGTGCTCTGCAAGCTCTCCAGGACAACATAAAATCTGGGGCTCTGTGCTTTCTTTCGTTCTGAACAAGTGTTACTGTTTTCTGCACAAAAGCGATTCTGCCAAGCAATGTGAACACTTCTGCTTCCCAGGCACAGAGAAGGTGCTAGCAGGGAATTCTCTGCCTGCCTTTCCCCAGTGCTCTGCAAGCTCTCCAGGACAACATAAAATCTGGGGCTCTGTGCTTTCTTTCTTCCTGACCAAGAGTTACTGTTTTCTGCACAAAAGCGATTCTGCGAAGCAATGTGAACACTTGTGCTTCCCAGGCACAGAGAAGGTGCTAGCAGGGAATTCTCTGCCTGCCTTTCCCCAGTGCTCTGCAAGCTCTCCAGGACAACATAAAATCTGGGGCTCTGTGCTTTCTTTCGTTCTGAACAAGTGTTACTGTTTTCTGCACAAAAGCGATTCTGCGAAGCAATGTGAACACTTGTGCTTCCCAGGCACAGAGAAGGTGCTAGCAGGGAATTCTCTGCCTGCCTTTCCCCAGTGCTCTGCAAGCTCTCCAGCACAACAGCAAATCTGGGGCTCTGTGCTTTCTTTCGTTCTGAACAAGTGTTACTGTTTTCTGCACAAAAGCGATTCTGCGAAGCAATGTGAACACTTGTGCTTCCCAGGCACAGAGAAGGTGCTAGCAGGGAATTCTCTGCCTGCCTTTCCCCAGTGCTCTGCAAGCTCTCCAGGACAACATAAAATCTGGGGCTCTGTGCTTTCTTTCTTCCTGACCAAGAGTTACTGTTTTCTACACAAAAGCGATTCTGCGAAGCAATGTGAACACTTGTGCTTCCCAGGCACAGAGAAGGTGCTAGCAGGGAATTCTCTGCCTGCCTTTCCCCAGTGCTCTGCAAGCTCTCCAGGACAACATAAAATCTGGGGCTCTGTGCTTTCTTTCGTTCTGACCAAGTGTTACTGTTTTCTGCACAAAAGCGATTCTGCGAAGCAATGTGAACACTTCTGCTTCCCAGGCACAGAGAAGGTGCTAGCAGGGAATTCTCTGCCTGCCTTTCCCCAGTGCTCTGCAAGCTCTCCAGCACAACAGCAAATCTGGGGCTCTGTGCTTTCTTTCGTTCTGAACAAGTGTTACTGTTTTCTGCACAAAAGCGATTCTGCGAAGCAATGTGAACACTTGTGCTTCCCAGGCACAGAGAAGGTGCTAGCAGGGAATTCTCTGCCTGCCTTTCCCCAGTGCTCTGCAAGCTCTCCAGGACAACATAAAATCTGGGGCTCTGTGCTTTCTTTCTTCCTGACCAAGAGTTACTGTTTTCTGCACAAAAGCGATTCTGCGAAGCAATGTGAACACTTGTGCTTCCCAGGCACAGAGAAGGTGCTAGCAGGGAATTCTCTGCCTGCCTTTCCCCAGTGCTCTGCAAGCTCTCCAGGACAACATAAAATCTGGGGCTCTGTGCTTTCTTTCGTTCTGAACAAGTGTTACTGTTTTCTGCACAAAAGCGATTCTGCGAAGCAATGTGAACACTTGTGCTTCCCAGGCACAGAGAAGGTGCTAGCAGGGAATTCTCTGCCTGCCTTTCCCCAGTGCTCTGCAAGCTCTCCAGGACAACATAAAATCTGGGGCTCTGTGCTTTCTTTCTTCCTGACCAAGAGTTACTGTTTTCTGCACAAAAGCGATTCTGCGAAGCAATGTGAACACTTGTGCTTCCCAGGCACAGAGAAGGTGCTAGCAGGGAATTCTCTGCCTGCCTTTCCCCAGTGCTCTGCAAGCTCTCCAGGACAACATAAAATCTGGGGCTCTGTGCTTTCTTTCGTTCTGAACAAGTGTTACTGTTTTCTGCACAAAAGCGATTCTGCGAAGCAATGTGAACACTTGTGCTTCCCAGGCACAGAGAAGGTGCTAGCAGGGAATTCTCTGCCTGCCTTTCCCCAGTGCTCTGCAAGCTCTCCAGGACAACATAAAATCTGGGGCTCTGTGCTTTCTTTCGTTCTGAACAAGTGTTACTGTTTTCTGCACAAAAGCGATTCTGCGAAGCAATGTGAACACTTCTGCTTCCCAGGCACAGAGAAGGTGCTAGCAGGGAATTCTCTGCCTTCCTTTCCCCAGTGCTCTGCAAGCTCTCCAGGACAACATAAAATCTGGGGCTCTGTGCTTTCTTTCTTCCTGACCAAGAGTTACTGTTTTCTGCACAAAAGCGATTCTGCGAAGCAATGTGAACACTTCTGCTTCCCAGGCACAGAGAAGGTGCTAGCAGGGAATTCTCTGCCTGCCTTTCCCCAGTGCTCTGCAAGCTCTCCAGGACAACATAAAATCTGGGGCTCTGTGCTTTCTTTCGTTCTGAACAAGTGTTACTGTTTTCTGCACAAAAGCGATTCTGCGAAGCAATGTGAACACTTGTGCTTCCCAGGCACAGAGAAGGTGCTAGCAGGGAATTCTCTGCCTGCCTTTCCCCAGTGCTCTGCAAGCTCTCCAGCACAACAGCAAATCTGGGGCTCTGTGCTTTCTTTCATTCTGAACAAGTGTTACTGTTTTCTGCACAAAAGCGATTCTGCGAAGCAATGTGAACACTTGTGCTTCCCAGGCACAGAGAAGGTGCTAGCAGGGAATTCTCTGCCTGCCTTTCCCCAGTGCTCTGCAAGCTCTCCAGGACAACATAAAATCTGGGGCTCTGTGCTTTCTTTCGTTCTGAACAAGTGTTACTGTTTTCTGCACAAAAGCGATTCTGCGAAGCAATGTGAACACTTGTGCTTCCCAGGCACAGCGAAGGTGCTAGCAGGGAATGCTCTGCCTGCCTTTCCCCAGTGCTCTGCAAGCTCTCCAGGACAACATAAAATCTGGGGCTCTGTGCTTTCTTTCGTTCTGAACAAGTGTTACTGTTTTCTGCACAAAAGCGATTCTGCGAAGCAATGTGAACACTTCTGCTTCCCAGGCACAGAGAAGGTGCTAGCAGGGAATTCTCTGCCTGCCTTTCCCCAGTGCTCTGCAAGCTCTCCAGGACAACATAAAATCTGGGGCTCTGTGCTTTCTTTCTTCCTGACCAAGAGTTACTGTTTTCTGCACAAAAGCGATTCTGCGAAGCAATGTGAACACTTGTGCTTCCCAGGCACAGAGAAGGTGCTAGCAGGGAATTCTCTGCCTGCCTTTCCCCAGTGCTCTGCAAGCTCTCCAGGACAACATAAAATCTGGGGCTCTGTGCTTTCTTTCGTTCTGAACAAGTGTTACTGTTTTCTGCACAAAAGCGATTCTGCGAAGCAATGTGAACACTTGTGCTTCCCAGGCACAGAGAAGGTGCTAGCAGGGAATTCTCTGCCTGCCTTTCCCCAGTGCTCTGCAAGCTCTCCAGCACAACAGCAAATCTGGGGCTCTGTGCTTTCTTTCGTTCTGAACAAGTGTTACTGTTTTCTGCACAAAAGCGATTCTGCGAAGCAATGTGAACACTTGTGCTTCCCAGGCACAGAGAAGGTGCTAGCAGGGAATTCTCTGCCTGCCTTTCCCCAGTGCTCTGCAAGCTCTCCAGGACAACATAAAATCTGGGGCTCTGTGCTTTCTTTCGTTCTGAACAAGTGTTACTGTTTTCTGCACAAAAGCGATTCTGCGAAGCAATGTGAACACTTGTGCTTCCCAGGCACAGAGAAGGTGCTAGCAGGGAATTCTCTGCCTGCCTTTCCCCAGTGCTCTGCAAGCTCTCCAGGACAACATAAAATCTGGGGCTCTGTGCTTTCTTTCGTTCTGAACAAGTGTTACTGTTTTCTGCACAAAAGCGATTCTGCGAAGCAATGTGAACACTTCTGCTTCCCAGGCACAGAGAAGGTGCTAGCAGGGAATTCTCTGCCTGCCTTTCCCCAGTGCTCTGCAAGCTCTCCAGGACAACATAAAATCTGGGGCTCTGTGCTTTCTTTCGTTCTGAACAAGTGTTACTGTTTTCTGCACAAAAGCGATTCTGCCAAGCAATGTGAACACTTGTGCTTCCCAGGCACAGAGAAGGTGCTAGCAGGGAATTCTCTGCCTGCCTTTCCCCAGTGCTCTGCAAGCTCTCCAGGACAACATAAAATCTGGGGCTCTGTGCTTTCTTTCGTTCTGAACAAGTGTTACTGTTTTCTGCACAAAAGCGATTCTGCGAAGCAATGTGAACACTTGTGCTTCCCAGGCACAGAGAAGGTGCTAGCAGGGAATTCTCTGCCTGCCTTTCCCCAGTGCTCTGCAAGCTCTCCAGGACAACATAAAATCTGGGGCTCTGTGCTTTCTTTCTTCCTGACCAAGAGTTACTGTTTTCTGCACAAAAGCGATTCTGCGAAGCAATGTGAACACTTCTGCTTCCCAGGCACAGAGAAGGTGCTAGCAGGGAATTCTCTGCCTGCCTTTCCCCAGTGCTCTGCAAGCTCTCCAGGACAACAGCAAATCTGGGGCTCTGTGCTTTCTTTCGTTCTGAACAAGTGTTACTGTTTTCTGCACAAAAGCGATTCTGCGAAGCAATGTGAACACTTGTGCTTCCCAGGCACAGAGAAGGTGCTAGCAGGGAATTCTCTGCCTGCCTTTCCCCAGTGCTCTGCAAGCTCTCCAGGACAACATAAAATCTGGGGCTCTCTGCTTTCTTTCGTTCTGAACAAGTGTTACTGTTTTCTGCACAAAAGCGATTCTGCCAAGCAATGTGAACACTTCTGCTTCCCAGGCACAGAGAAGGTGCTAGCAGGGAATTCTCTGCCTGCCTTTCCCCAGTGCTCTGCAAGCTCTCCAGGACAACATAAAATCTGGGGCTCTGTGCTTTCTTTCGTTCTGAACAAGTGTTACTGTTTTCTGCACAAAAGCGATTCTGCGAAGCAATGTGAACACTTGTGCTTCCCAGGCACAGAGAAGGTGCTAGCAGGGAATTCTCTGCCTGCCTTTCCCCAGTGCTCTGCAAGCTCTCCAGGACAACATAAAATCTGGGGCTCTGTGCTTTCTTTCGTTCTGAACAAGTGTTACTGTTTTCTGCACAAAAGCGATTCTGCGAAGCAATGTGAACACTTGTGCTTCCCAGGCACAGAGAAGGTGCTAGCAGGGAATTCTCTGCCTGCCTTTCCCCAGTGCTCTGCAAGCTCTCCAGGACAACATAAAATCTGGGGCTCTGTGCTTTCTTTCGTTCTGAACAAGTGTTACTGTTTTCTGCACAAAAGCGATTCTGCGAAGCAATGTGAACACTTGTGCTTCCCAGGCACAGAGAAGGTGCTAGCAGGGAATTCTCTGCCTGCCTTTCCCCAGTGCTCTGCAAGCTCTCCAGGACAACATAAAATCTGGGGCTCTGTGCTTTCTTTCGTTCTGAACAAGTGTTACTGTTTTCTGCACAAAAGCGATTCTGCGAAGCAATGTGAACACTTGTGCTTCCCAGGCACAGAGAAGGTGCTAGCAGGGAATTCTCTGCCTGCCTTTCCCCAGTGCTCTGCAAGCTCTCCAGGACAACATAAAATCTGGGGCTCTGTGCTTTCTTTCGTTCTGAACAAGTGTTACTGTTTTCTGCACAAAAGCGATTCTGCGAAGCAATGTGAACACTTGTGCTTCCCAGGCACAGAGAAGGTGCTAGCAGGGAATTCTCTGCCTGCCTTTCCCCAGTGCTCTGCAAGCTCTCCAGGACAACAGCAAATCTGGGGCTCTGTGCTTTCTTTCGTTCTGAACAAGTGTTACTGTTTTCTGCACAAAAGCGATTCTGCGAAGCAATGTGAACACTTCTGCTTCCCAGGCACAGAGAAGGTGCTAGCAGGGAATTCTCTGCCTGCCTTTCCCCAGTGCTCTGCAAGCTCTCCAGGACAACATAAAATCTGGGGCTCTGTGCTTTCTTTCTTCCTGACCAAGAGTTACTGTTTTCTGCACAAAAGCGATTCTGCGAAGCAATGTGAACACTTCTGCTTCCCAGGCACAGAGAAGGTGCTAGCAGGGAATTCTCTGCCTGCCTTTCCCCAGTGCTCTGCAAGCTCTCCAGGACAACATAAAATCTGGGGCTCTGTGCTTTCTTTCGTTCTGAACAAGTGTTACTGTTTTCTGCACAAAAGCGATTCTGCCAAGCAATGTGAACACTTGTGCTTCCCAGGCACAGAGAAGGTGCTAGCAGGGAATTCTCTGCCTGCCTTTCCCCAGTGCTCTGCAAGCTCTCCAGGACAACATAAAATCTGGGGCTCTGTGCTTTCTTTCGTTCTGAACAAGTGTTACTGTTTTCTGCACAAAAGCGATTCTGCGAAGCAATGTGAACACTTCTGCTTCCCAGGCACAGAGAAGGTGCTAGCAGGGAATTCTCTGCCTGCCTTTCCCCAGTGCTCTGCAAGCTCTCCAGGACAACATAAAATCTGGGGCTCTGTGCTTTCTTTCGTTCTGAACAAGTGTTACTGTTTTCTGCACAAAAGCGATTCTGCGAAGCAATGTGAACACTTGTGCTTCCCAGGCACAGAGAAGGTGCTAGCAGGGAATTCTCTGCCTGCCTTTCCCCAGTGCTCTGCAAGCTCTCCAGGACAACATAAAATCTGGGGCTCTGTGCTTTATTTCGTTCTGAACAAGTGTTAGTGTTTTCTGCACAAAAGCAATTCTGGAAGCAATGTGAACACTTGTGCTTCCCAGGCACAGAGAAGGTGCTAGCAGGGAATTCTCTGCCTGCCTTTCCCCAGTGCTCTGCAAGCTCTCCAGGACAACATAAAATCTGGGGCTCTGTGCTTTCTTTCGTTCTGAACAAGTGTTACTGTTTTCTGCACAAAAGCGATTCTGCCAAGCAATGTGAACACTTGTGCTTCCCAGGCACAGAGAAGGTGCTAGCAGGGAATTCTCTGCCTGCCTTTCCCCAGTGCTCTGCAAGCTCTCCAGGACAACATAAAATCTGGGGCTCTGTGCTTTCTTTCGTTCTGAACAAGTGTTACTGTTTTCTGCACAAAAGCGATTCTGCGAAGCAATGTGAACACTTCTGCTTCCCAGGCACAGAGAAGGTGCTAGCAGGGAATTCTCTGCCTGCCTTTCCCCAGTGCTCTGCAAGCTCTCCAGGACAACATAAAATCTGGGGCTCTGTGCTTTCTTTCTTCCTGACCAAGTGTTACTGTTTTCTGCACAAAAGCGATTCTGCGAAGCAATGTGAACACTTGTGCTTCCCAGGCACAGAGAAGGTGCTAGCAGGGAATTCTCTGCCTGCCTTTCCCCAGTGCTCTGCAAGCTCTCCAGGACAACATAAAATCTGGGGCTCTGTGCTTTCTTTCGTTCTGAACAAGTGTTACTGTTTTCTGCACAAAAGTGATTCTGCGAAGCAATGTGAACAGGCACAGAGAAGGTGCTAGCAGGGAATTCTCTGCCTGCCTTTCCCCAGTGCTCTGCAAGCTCTCCAGGACAACATAAAATCTGGGGCTCTGTGCTTTCTTTCATTCTGAACAAGTGTTACTGTTTTCTGCACAAAAGCGATTCTGCGAAGCAATGTGAACACTTGTGCTTCCCAGGCACAGAGAAGGTGCTAGCAGGGAATTCTCTGCCTGCCTTTCCCCAGTGCTCTGCAAGCTCTCCAGGACAACATAAAATCTGGGGCTCTGTGCTTTCTTTCGTTCTGAACAAGTGTTACTGTTTTCTGCACAAAAGCGATTCTGCGAAGCAATGTGAACACTTGTGCTTCCCAGGCACAGAGAAGGTGCTAGCAGGGAATTCTCTGCCTGCCTTTCCCCAGTGCTCTGCAAGCTCTCCAGGACAACATAAAATCTGGGGCTCTGTGCTTTCTTTCGTTCTGAACAAGTGTTACTGTTTTCTGCACAAAAGCGATTCTGCGAAGCAATGTGAACAGGCACAGAGAAGGTGCTAGCAGGGAATTCTCTGCCTGCCTTTCCCCAGTGCTCTGCAAGCTCTCCAGGACAACATAAAATCTGGGGCTCTGTGCTTTCTTTCGTTCTGAACAAGTGTTACTGTTTTCTGCACAAAAGCGATTCTGCGAAGCAATGTGAACACTTGTGCTTCCCAGGCACAGAGAAGGTGCTAGCAGGGAATTCTCTGCCTGCCTTTCCCCAGTGCTCTGCAAGCTCTCCAGGACAACATAAAATCTGGGGCTCTGTGCTTTCTTTCGTTCTGAACAAGTGTTACTGTTTTCTGCACAAAAGCGATTCTGCGAAGCAATGTGAACACTTCTGCTTCCCAGGCACAGAGAAGGTGCTAGCAGGGAATTCTCTGCCTGCCTTTCCCCAGTGCTCTGCAAGCTCTCCAGGACAACATAAAATCTGGGGCTCTGTGCTTTCTTTCGTTCTGAACAAGTGTTACTGTTTTCTGCACAAAAGTGATTCTGCGAAGCAATGTGAACAGGCACAGAGAAGGTGCTAGCAGGGAATTCTCTGCCTGCCTTTCCCCAGTGCTCTGCAAGCTCTCCAGGACAACATAAAATCTGGGGCTCTGTGCTTTCTTTCATTCTGAACAAGTGTTACTGTTTTCTGCACAAAAGCGATTCTGCGAAGCAATGTGAACACTTGTGCTTCCCAGGCACAGAGAAGGTGCTAGCAGGGAATTCTCTGCCTGCCTTTCCCCAGTGCTCTGCAAGCTCTCCAGGACAACATAAAATCTGGGGCTCTGTGCTTTCTTTCGTTCTGAACAAGTGTTACTGTTTTCTGCACAAAAGCGATTCTGCGAAGCAATGTGAACACTTGTGCTTCCCAGGCACAGAGAAGGTGCTAGCAGGGAATTCTCTGCCTGCCTTTCCCCAGTGCTCTGCAAGCTCTCCAGGACAACATAAAATCTGGGGCTCTGTGCTTTCTTTCGTTCTGAACAAGTGTTACTGTTTTCTGCACAAAAGCGATTCTGCGAAGCAATGTGAACACTTGTGCTTCCCAGGCACAGAGAAGGTGCTAGCAGGGAATTCTCTGCCTGCCTTTCCCCAGTGCTCTGCAAGCTCTCCAGGACAACATAAAATCTGGGGCTCTCTGCTTTCTTTCGTTCTGAACAAGTGTTACTGTTTTCTGCACAAAAGCGATTCTGCCAAGCAATGTGAACAGGCACAGAGAAGGTGCTAGCAGGGAATTCTCTGCCTGCCTTTCCCCAGTGCTCTGCAAGCTCTCCAGGACAACATAAAATCTGGGGCTCTGTGCTTTCTTTCGTTCTGAACAAGTGTTACTGTTTTCTGCACAAAAGCGATTCTGCGAAGCAATGTGAACACTTGTGCTTCCCAGGCACAGAGAAGGTGCTAGCAGGGAATTCTCTGCCTGCCTTTCCCCAGTGCTCTGCAAGCTCTCCAGGACAACAGCAAATCTGGGGCTCTGTGCTTTCTTTCGTTCTGAACAAGTGTTACTGTTTTCTGCACAAAAGCGATTCTGCGAAGCAATGTGAACACTTCTGCTTCCCAGGCACAGAGAAGGTGCTAGCAGGGAATTCTCTGCCTGCCTTTCCCCAGTGCTCTGCAAGCTCTCCAGGACAACATAAAATCTGGGGCTCTGTGCTTTCTTTCTTCCTGACCAAGAGTTACTGTTTTCTGCACAAAAGCGATTCTGCGAAGCAATGTGAACACTTCTGCTTCCCAGGCACAGAGAAGGTGCTAGCAGGGAATTCTCTGCCTGCCTTTCCCCAGTGCTCTGCAAGCTCTCCAGGACAACATAAAATCTGGGGCTCTGTGCTTTCTTTCGTTCTGAACAAGTGTTACTGTTTTCTGCACAAAAGCGATTCTGCCAAGCAATGTGAACACTTGTGCTTCCCAGGCACAGAGAAGGTGCTAGCAGGGAATTCTCTGCCTGCCTTTCCCCAGTGCTCTGCAAGCTCTCCAGGACAACATAAAATCTGGGGCTCTGTGCTTTCTTTCGTTCTGAACAAGTGTTACTGTTTTCTGCACAAAAGCGATTCTGCGAAGCAATGTGAACACTTCTGCTTCCCAGGCACAGAGAAGGTGCTAGCAGGGAATTCTCTGCCTGCCTTTCCCCAGTGCTCTGCAAGCTCTCCAGGACAACATAAAATCTGGGGCTCTGTGCTTTCTTTCGTTCTGAACAAGTGTTACTGTTTTCTGCACAAAAGCGATTCTGCGAAGCAATGTGAACACTTGTGCTTCCCAGGCACAGAGAAGGTGCTAGCAGGGAATTCTCTGCCTGCCTTTCCCCAGTGCTCTGCAAGCTCTCCAGGACAACATAAAATCTGGGGCTCTGTGCTTTATTTCGTTCTGAACAAGTGTTAGTGTTTTCTGCACAAAAGCAATTCTGGAAGCAATGTGAACACTTGTGCTTCCCAGGCACAGAGAAGGTGCTAGCAGGGAATTCTCTGCCTGCCTTTCCCCAGTGCTCTGCAAGCTCTCCAGGACAACATAAAATCTGGGGCTCTGTGCTTTCTTTCGTTCTGAACAAGTGTTACTGTTTTCTGCACAAAAGCGATTCTGCCAAGCAATGTGAACACTTGTGCTTCCCAGGCACAGAGAAGGTGCTAGCAGGGAATTCTCTGCCTGCCTTTCCCCAGTGCTCTGCAAGCTCTCCAGGACAACATAAAATCTGGGGCTCTGTGCTTTCTTTCGTTCTGAACAAGTGTTACTGTTTTCTGCACAAAAGCGATTCTGCGAAGCAATGTGAACACTTCTGCTTCCCAGGCACAGAGAAGGTGCTAGCAGGGAATTCTCTGCCTGCCTTTCCCCAGTGCTCTGCAAGCTCTCCAGGACAACATAAAATCTGGGGCTCTGTGCTTTCTTTCTTCCTGACCAAGTGTTACTGTTTTCTGCACAAAAGCGATTCTGCGAAGCAATGTGAACACTTGTGCTTCCCAGGCACAGAGAAGGTGCTAGCAGGGAATTCTCTGCCTGCCTTTCCCCAGTGCTCTGCAAGCTCTCCAGGACAACATAAAATCTGGGGCTCTGTGCTTTCTTTCGTTCTGAACAAGTGTTACTGTTTTCTGCACAAAAGTGATTCTGCGAAGCAATGTGAACAGGCACAGAGAAGGTGCTAGCAGGGAATTCTCTGCCTGCCTTTCCCCAGTGCTCTGCAAGCTCTCCAGGACAACATAAAATCTGGGGCTCTGTGCTTTCTTTCATTCTGAACAAGTGTTACTGTTTTCTGCACAAAAGCGATTCTGCGAAGCAATGTGAACACTTGTGCTTCCCAGGCACAGAGAAGGTGCTAGCAGGGAATTCTCTGCCTGCCTTTCCCCAGTGCTCTGCAAGCTCTCCAGGACAACATAAAATCTGGGGCTCTGTGCTTTCTTTCGTTCTGAACAAGTGTTACTGTTTTCTGCACAAAAGCGATTCTGCGAAGCAATGTGAACACTTGTGCTTCCCAGGCACAGAGAAGGTGCTAGCAGGGAATTCTCTGCCTGCCTTTCCCCAGTGCTCTGCAAGCTCTCCAGGACAACATAAAATCTGGGGCTCTGTGCTTTCTTTCGTTCTGAACAAGTGTTACTGTTTTCTGCACAAAAGCGATTCTGCGAAGCAATGTGAACAGGCACAGAGAAGGTGCTAGCAGGGAATTCTCTGCCTGCCTTTCCCCAGTGCTCTGCAAGCTCTCCAGGACAACATAAAATCTGGGGCTCTGTGCTTTCTTTCGTTCTGAACAAGTGTTACTGTTTTCTGCACAAAAGCGATTCTGCGAAGCAATGTGAACACTTGTGCTTCCCAGGCACAGAGAAGGTGCTAGCAGGGAATTCTCTGCCTGCCTTTCCCCAGTGCTCTGCAAGCTCTCCAGGACAACATAAAATCTGGGGCTCTGTGCTTTCTTTCGTTCTGAACAAGTGTTACTGTTTTCTGCACAAAAGCGATTCTGCGAAGCAATGTGAACACTTCTGCTTCCCAGGCACAGAGAAGGTGCTAGCAGGGAATTCTCTGCCTGCCTTTCCCCAGTGCTCTGCAAGCTCTCCAGGACAACATAAAATCTGGGGCTCTGTGCTTTCTTTCGTTCTGAACAAGTGTTACTGTTTTCTGCACAAAAGTGATTCTGCGAAGCAATGTGAACAGGCACAGAGAAGGTGCTAGCAGGGAATTCTCTGCCTGCCTTTCCCCAGTGCTCTGCAAGCTCTCCAGGACAACATAAAATCTGGGGCTCTGTGCTTTCTTTCATTCTGAACAAGTGTTACTGTTTTCTGCACAAAAGCGATTCTGCGAAGCAATGTGAACACTTGTGCTTCCCAGGCACAGAGAAGGTGCTAGCAGGGAATTCTCTGCCTGCCTTTCCCCAGTGCTCTGCAAGCTCTCCAGGACAACATAAAATCTGGGGCTCTGTGCTTTCTTTCGTTCTGAACAAGTGTTACTGTTTTCTGCACAAAAGCGATTCTGCGAAGCAATGTGAACACTTGTGCTTCCCAGGCACAGAGAAGGTGCTAGCAGGGAATTCTCTGCCTGCCTTTCCCCAGTGCTCTGCAAGCTCTCCAGGACAACATAAAATCTGGGGCTCTGTGCTTTCTTTCGTTCTGAACAAGTGTTACTGTTTTCTGCACAAAAGCGATTCTGCGAAGCAATGTGAACACTTGTGCTTCCCAGGCACAGAGAAGGTGCTAGCAGGGAATTCTCTGCCTGCCTTTCCCCAGTGCTCTGCAAGCTCTCCAGGACAACATAAAATCTGGGGCTCTCTGCTTTCTTTCGTTCTGAACAAGTGTTACTGTTTTCTGCACAAAAGCGATTCTGCCAAGCAATGTGAACAGGCACAGAGAAGGTGCTAGCAGGGAATTCTCTGCCTGCCTTTCCCCAGTGCTCTGCAAGCTCTCCAGGACAACATAAAATCTGGGGCTCTGTGCTTTCTTTCGTTCTGAACAAGTGTTACTGTTTTCTGCACAAAAGCGATTCTGCGAAGCAATGTGAACACTTGTGCTTCCCAGGCACAGAGAAGGTGCTAGCAGGGAATTCTCTGCCTGCCTTTCCCCAGTGCTCTGCAAGCTCTCCAGGACAACATAAAATCTGGGGCTCTGTGCTTTCTTTCGTTCTGAACAAGTGTTACTGTTTTCTGCACAAAAGTGATTCTGCGAAGCAATGTGAACAGGCACAGAGAAGGTGCTAGCAGGGAATTCTCTGCCTGCCTTTCCCCAGTGCTCTGCAAGCTCTCCAGGACAACATAAAATCTGGGGCTCTGTGCTTTCTTTCATTCTGAACAAGTGTTACTGTTTTCTGCACAAAAGCGATTCTGCGAAGCAATGTGAACACTTGTGCTTCCCAGGCACAGAGAAGGTGCTAGCAGGGAATTCTCTGCCTGCCTTTCCCCAGTGCTCTGCAAGCTCTCCAGGACAACATAAAATCTGGGGCTCTGTGCTTTCTTTCGTTCTGAACAAGTGTTACTGTTTTCTGCACAAAAGCGATTCTGCGAAGCAATGTGAACACTTGTGCTTCCCAGGCACAGAGAAGGTGCTAGCAGGGAATTCTCTGCCTGCCTTTCCCCAGTGCTCTGCAAGCTCTCCAGGACAACATAAAATCTGGGGCTCTGTGCTTTCTTTCGTTCTGAACAAGTGTTACTGTTTTCTGCACAAAAGCGATTCTGCGAAGCAATGTGAACACTTGTGCTTCCCAGGCACAGAGAAGGTGCTAGCAGGGAATTCTCTGCCTGCCTTTCCCCAGTGCTCTGCAAGCTCTCCAGGACAACATAAAATCTGGGGCTCTCTGCTTTCTTTCGTTCTGAACAAGTGTTACTGTTTTCTGCACAAAAGCGATTCTGCCAAGCAATGTGAACAGGCACAGAGAAGGTGCTAGCAGGGAATTCTCTGCCTGCCTTTCCCCAGTGCTCTGCAAGCTCTCCAGGACAACATAAAATCTGGGGCTCTGTGCTTTCTTTCGTTCTGAACAAGTGTTACTGTTTTCTGCACAAAAGCGATTCTGCGAAGCAATGTGAACACTTGTGCTTCCCAGGCACAGAGAAGGTGCTAGCAGGGAATTCTCTGCCTGCCTTTCCCCAGTGCTCTGCAAGCTCTCCAGGACAACATAAAATCTGGGGCTCTGTGCTTTCTTTCGTTCTGAACAAGTGTTACTGTTTTCTGCACAAAAGCGATTCTGCCAAGCAATGTGAACACTTCTGCTTCCCAGGCACAGAGAAGGTGCTAGCAGGGAATTCTCTGCCTGCCTTTCCCCAGTGCTCTGCAAGCTCTCCAGGACAACATAAAATCTGGGGCTCTGTGCTTTCTTTCGTTCTGAACAAGTGTTACTGTTTTCTGCACAAAAGCGATTCTGCGAAGCAATGTGAACACTTGTGCTTCCCAGGCACAGAGAAGGTGCTAGCAGGGAATTCTCTGCCTGCCTTTCCCCAGTGCTCTGCAAGCTCTCCAGGACAACATAAAATCTGGGGCTCTGTGCTTTCTTTCGTTCTGAACAAGTGTTACTGTTTTCTGCACAAAAGCGATTCTGCGAAGCAATGTGAACACTTGTGCTTCCCAGGCACAGAGAAGGTGCTAGCAGGGAATTCTCTGCCTGCCTTTCCCCAGTGCTCTGCAAGCTCTCCAGGACAACAGCAAATCTGGGGCTCTGTGCTTTCTTTCGTTCTGAACAAGTGTTACTGTTTTCTGCACAAAAGCGATTCTGCCAAGCAATGTGAACAGGCACAGAGAAGGTGCTAGCAGGGAATTCTCTGCCTGCCTTTCCCCAGTGCTCTGCAAGCTCTCCAGGACAACATAAAATCTGGGGCTCTGTGCTTTCTTTCGTTCTGAACAAGTGTTACTGTTTTCTGCACAAAAGCGATTCTGCCAAGCAATGTGAACACTTCTGCTTCCCAGGCACAGAGAAGGTGCTAGCAGGGAATTCTCTGCCTGCCTTTCCCCAGTGCTCTGCAAGCTCTCCAGGACAACATAAAATCTGGGGCTCTGTGCTTTCTTTCGTTCTGAACAAGTGTTAATGTTTTCTGCACAAAAGCAATTCTGCGAAGCAATGTGAACACTTCTGCTTCCCAGGCACAGAGAAGGTGCTAGCAGGGAATTCTCTGCCTGCCTTTCCCCAGTGCTCTGCAAGCTCTCCAGGACAACATAAAATCTGGGGCTCTGTGCTTTCTTTCGTTCTGAACAAGTGTTACTGTTTTCTGCACAAAAGCGATTCTGCGAAGCAATGTGAACAGGCACAGAGAAGGTGCTAGCAGGGAATTCTCTGCCTGCCTTTCCCCAGTGCTCTGCAAGCTCTCCAGGACAACATAAAATCTGGGGCTCTGTGCTTTCTTTCGTTCTGAACAAGTGTTACTGTTTTCTGCACAAAAGCGATTCTGCGAAGCAATGTGAACACTTGTGCTTCCCAGGCACAGAGAAGGTGCTAGCAGGGAATTCTCTGCCTGCCTTTCCCCAGTGCTCTGCAAGCTCTCCAGGACAACATAAAATCTGGGGCTCTGTGCTTTCTTTCGTTCTGAACAAGTGTTACTGTTTTCTGCACAAAAGCGATTCTGCGAAGCAATGTGAACACTTGTGCTTCCCAGGCACAGAGAAGGTGCTAGCAGGGAATTCTCTGCCTGCCTTTCCCCAGTGCTCTGCAAGCTCTCCAGGACAACATAAAATCTGGGGCTCTGTGCTTTCTTTCGTTCTGAACAAGTGTTAATGTTTTCTGCACAAAAGCAATTCTGCGAAGCAATGTGAACACTTCTGCTTCCCAGGCACAGAGAAGGTGCTAGCAGGGAATTCTCTGCCTGCCTTTCCCCAGTGCTCTGCAAGCTCTCCAGGACAACATAAAATCTGGGGCTCTGTGCTTTCTTTCGTTCTGAACAAGTGTTACTGTTTTCTGCACAAAAGCGATTCTGCGAAGCAATGTGAACAGGCACAGAGAAGGTGCTAGCAGGGAATTCTCTGCCTGCCTTTCCCCAGTGCTCTGCAAGCTCTCCAGGACAACATAAAATCTGGGGCTCTGTGCTTTCTTTCGTTCTGAACAAGTGTTACTGTTTTCTGCACAAAAGCGATTCTGCCAAGCAATGTGAACACTTCTGCTTCCCAGGCACAGAGAAGGTGCTAGCAGGGAATTCTCTGCCTGCCTTTCCCCAGTGCTCTGCAAGCTCTCCAGGACAACATAAAATCTGGGGCTCTGTGCTTTCTTTCGTTCTGAACAAGTGTTACTGTTTTCTGCACAAAAGCGATTCTGCGAAGCAATGTGAACACTTCTGCTTCCCAGGCACAGAGAAGGTGCTAGCAGGGAATTCTCTGCCTGCCTTTCCCCAGTGCTCTGCAAGCTCTCCAGGACAACAGCAAATCTGGGGCTCTGTGCTTTCTTTCGTTCTGAACAAGTGTTACTGTTTTCTGCACAAAAGCGATTCTGCGAAGCAATGTGAACAGGCACAGAGAAGGTGCTAGCAGGGAATTCTCTGCCTGCCTTTCCCCAGTGCTCTGCAAGCTCTCCAGGACAACATAAAATCTGGGGCTCTGTGCTTTCTTTCGTTCTGAACAAGTGTTACTGTTTTCTGCACAAAAGCGATTCTGCGAAGCAATGTGAACACTTGTGCTTCCCAGGCACAGAGAAGGTGCTAGCAGGGAATTCTCTGCCTGCCTTTCCCCAGTGCTCTGCAAGCTCTCCAGGACAACATAAAATCTGGGGCTCTGTGCTTTCTTTCGTTCTGAACAAGTGTTACTGTTTTCTGCACAAAAGCGATTCTGCGAAGCAATGTGAACACTTGTGCTTCCCAGGCACAGAGAAGGTGCTAGCAGGGAATTCTCTGCCTGCCTTTCCCCAGTGCTCTGCAAGCTCTCCAGGACAACATAAAATCTGGGGCTCTGTGCTTTCTTTCGTTCTGAACAAGTGTTACTGTTTTCTGCACAAAAGCGATTCTGCGAAGCAATGTGAACACTTGTGCTTCCCAGGCACAGAGAAGGTGCTAGCAGGGAATTCTCTGCCTGCCTTTCCCCAGTGCTCTGCAAGCTCTCCAGGACAACATAAAATCTGGGGCTCTGTGCTTTCTTTCGTTCTGAACAAGTGTTACTGTTTTCTGCACAAAAGCGATTCTGCGAAGCAATGTGAACACTTGTGCTTCCCAGGCACAGAGAAGGTGCTAGCAGGGAATTCTCTGCCTGCCTTTCCCCAGTGCTCTGCAAGCTCTCCAGGACAACATAAAATCTGGGGCTCTGTGCTTTCTTTCGTTCTGAACAAGTGTTACTGTTTTCTGCACAAAAGCGATTCTGCGAAGCAATGTGAACACTTGTGCTTCCCAGGCACAGAGAAGGTGCTAGCAGGGAATTCTCTGCCTGCCTTTCCCCAGTGCTCTGCAAGCTCTCCAGGACAACATAAAATCTGGGGCTCTGTGCTTTCTTTCGTTCTGAACAAGTGTTACTGTTTTCTGCACAAAAGCGATTCTGCCAAGCAATGTGAACACTTCTGCTTCCCAGGCACAGAGAAGGTGCTAGCAGGGAATTCTCTGCCTGCCTTTCCCCAGTGCTCTGCAAGCTCTCCAGGACAACATAAAATCTGGGGCTCTGTGCTTTCTTTCGTTCTGAACAAGTGTTACTGTTTTCTGCACAAAAGCGATTCTGCGAAGCAATGTGAACACTTCTGCTTCCCAGGCACAGAGAAGGTGCTAGCAGGGAATTCTCTGCCTGCCTTTCCCCAGTGCTCTGCAAGCTCTCCAGGACAACAGCAAATCTGGGGCTCTGTGCTTTCTTTCGTTCTGAACAAGTGTTACTGTTTTCTGCACAAAAGCGATTCTGCCAAGCAATGTGAACAGGCACAGAGAAGGTGCTAGCAGGGAATTCTCTGCCTGCCTTTCCCCAGTGCTCTGCAAGCTCTCCAGGACAACATAAAATCTGGGGCTCTGTGCTTTCTTTCGTTCTGAACAAGTGTTACTGTTTTCTGCACAAAAGCGATTCTGCCAAGCAATGTGAACACTTCTGCTTCCCAGGCACAGAGAAGGTGCTAGCAGGGAATTCTCTGCCTGCCTTTCCCCAGTGCTCTGCAAGCTCTCCAGGACAACATAAAATCTGGGGCTCTGTGCTTTCTTTCGTTCTGAACAAGTGTTAATGTTTTCTGCACAAAAGCAATTCTGCGAAGCAATGTGAACACTTCTGCTTCCCAGGCACAGAGAAGGTGCTAGCAGGGAATTCTCTGCCTGCCTTTCCCCAGTGCTCTGCAAGCTCTCCAGGACAACATAAAATCTGGGGCTCTGTGCTTTCTTTCGTTCTGAACAAGTGTTACTGTTTTCTGCACAAAAGCGATTCTGCGAAGCAATGTGAACAGGCACAGAGAAGGTGCTAGCAGGGAATTCTCTGCCTGCCTTTCCCCAGTGCTCTGCAAGCTCTCCAGGACAACATAAAATCTGGGGCTCTGTGCTTTCTTTCGTTCTGAACAAGTGTTACTGTTTTCTGCACAAAAGCGATTCTGCGAAGCAATGTGAACACTTGTGCTTCCCAGGCACAGAGAAGGTGCTAGCAGGGAATTCTCTGCCTGCCTTTCCCCAGTGCTCTGCAAGCTCTCCAGGACAACATAAAATCTGGGGCTCTGTGCTTTCTTTCGTTCTGAACAAGTGTTACTGTTTTCTGCACAAAAGCGATTCTGCGAAGCAATGTGAACACTTGTGCTTCCCAGGCACAGAGAAGGTGCTAGCAGGGAATTCTCTGCCTGCCTTTCCCCAGTGCTCTGCAAGCTCTCCAGGACAACATAAAATCTGGGGCTCTGTGCTTTCTTTCGTTCTGAACAAGTGTTAATGTTTTCTGCACAAAAGCAATTCTGCGAAGCAATGTGAACACTTCTGCTTCCCAGGCACAGAGAAGGTGCTAGCAGGGAATTCTCTGCCTGCCTTTCCCCAGTGCTCTGCAAGCTCTCCAGGACAACATAAAATCTGGGGCTCTGTGCTTTCTTTCGTTCTGAACAAGTGTTACTGTTTTCTGCACAAAAGCGATTCTGCGAAGCAATGTGAACAGGCACAGAGAAGGTGCTAGCAGGGAATTCTCTGCCTGCCTTTCCCCAGTGCTCTGCAAGCTCTCCAGGACAACATAAAATCTGGGGCTCTGTGCTTTCTTTCGTTCTGAACAAGTGTTAATGTTTTCTGCACAAAAGCGATTCTGCCAAGCAATGTGAACACTTCTGCTTCCCAGGCACAGAGAAGGTGCTAGCAGGGAATTCTCTGCCTGCCTTTCCCCAGTGCTCTGCAAGCTCTCCAGGACAACATAAAATCTGGGGCTCTGTGCTTTCTTTCGTTCTGAACAAGTGTTACTGTTTTCTGCACAAAAGCGATTCTGCGAAGCAATGTGAACACTTGTGCTTCCCAGGCACAGAGAAGGTGCTAGCAGGGAATTCTCTGCCTGCCTTTCCCCAGTGCTCTGCAAGCTCTCCAGGACAACATAAAATCTGGGGCTCTGTGCTTTCTTTCGTTCTGAACAAGTGTTACTGTTTTCTGCACAAAAGCGATTCTGCGAAGCAATGTGAACAGGCACAGAGAAGGTGCTAGCAGGGAATTCTCTGCCTGCCTTTCCCCAGTGCTCTGCAAGCTCTCCAGGACAACATAAAATCTGGGGCTCTGTGCTTTCTTTCGTTCTGAACAAGTGTTACTGTTTTCTGCACAAAAGCGATTCTGCGAAGCAATGTGAACACTTGTGCTTCCCAGGCACAGAGAAGGTGCTAGCAGGGAATTCTCTGCCTGCCTTTCCCCAGTGCTCTGCAAGCTCTCCAGGACAACAGCAAATCTGGGGCTCTGTGCTTTCTTTCGTTCTGAACAAGTGTTACTGTTTTCTGCACAAAAGCGATTCTGCCAAGCAATGTGAACACTTCTGCTTCCCAGGCACAGAGAAGGTGCTAGCAGGGAATTCTCTGCCTGCCTTTCCCCAGTGCTCTGCAAGCTCTCCAGGACAACAGCAAATCTGGGGCTCTGTGCTTTCTTTCGTTCTGAACAAGTGTTACTGTTTTCTGCACAAAAGCGATTCTGCCAAGCAATGTGAACAGGCACAGAGAAGGTGCTAGCAGGGAATTCTCTGCCTGCCTTTCCCCAGTGCTCTGCAAGCTCTCCAGGACAACAGCAAATCTGGGGCTCTGTGCTTTCTTTCGTTCTGAACAAGTGTTACTGTTTTCTGCACAAAAGCGATTCTGCCAAGCAATGTGAACACTTCTGCTTCCCAGGCACAGAGAAGGTGCTAGCAGGGAATTCTCTGCCTGCCTTTCCCCAGTGCTCTGCAAGCTCTCCAGGACAACATAAAATCTGGGGCTCTGTGCTTTCTTTCGTTCTGAACAAGTGTTACTGTTTTCTGCACAAAAGCGATTCTGCGAAGCAATGTGAACACTTGTGCTTCCCAGGCACAGAGAAGGTGCTAGCAGGGAATTCTCTGCCTGCCTTTCCCCAGTGCTCTGCAAGCTCTCCAGGACAACAGCAAATCTGGGGCTCAGTGCTTTCTTTCGTTCTGAACAAGTGTTACTGTTTTCTGCACAAAAGCGATTCTGCCAAGCAATGTGAACACTTGTGCTTCCCAGGCACAGAGAAGGTGCTAGCAGGGAATTCTCTGCCTGCCTTTCCCCAGTGCTCTGCAAGCTCTCCAGGACAACATAAAATCTGGGGCTCTGTGCTTTCTTTCATTCTGAACAAGTGTTACTGTTTTCTGCACAAAAGCGATTCTGCGAAGCAATGTGAACACTTCTGCTTCCCAGGCACAGAGAAGGTGCTAGCAGGGAATTCTCTGCCTGCCTTTCCCCAGTGCTCTGCAAGCTCTCCAGGACAACATAAAATCTGGGGCTCTGTGCTTTCTTTCGTTCTGAACAAGTGTTACTGTTTTCTGCACAAAAGCGATTCTGCCAAGCAATGTGAACACTTCTGCTTCCCAGGCACAGAGAAGGTGCTAGCAGGGAATTCTCTGCCTGCCTTTCCCCAGTGCTCTGCAAGCTCTCCAGGACAACATAAAATCTGGGGCTCTGTGCTTTCTTTCGTTCTGAACAAGTGTTACTGTTTTCTGCACAAAAGCGATTCTGCCAAGCAATGTGAACACTTCTGCTTCCCAGGCACAGAGAAGGTGCTAGCAGGGAATTCTCTGCCTGCCTTTCCCCAGTGCTCTGCAAGCTCTCCAGGACAACATAAAATCTGGGGCTCTGTGCTTTCTTTCGTTCTGAACAAGTGTTACTGTTTTCTGCACAAAAGCGATTCTGCGAAGCAATGTGAACACTTGTGCTTCCCAGGCACAGAGAAGGTGCTAGCAGGGAATTCTCTGCCTGCCTTTCCCCAGTGCTCTGCAAGCTCTCCAGGACAACATAAAATCTGGGGCTCTGTGCTTTCTTTCATTCTGAACAAGTGTTACTGTTTTCTGCACAAAAGCGATTCTGCGAAGCAATGTGAACACTTGTGCTTCCCAGGCACAGAGAAGGTGCTAGCAGGGAATTCTCTGCCTGCCTTTCCCCAGTGCTCTGCAAGCTCTCCAGGACAACATAAAATCTGGGGCTCTGTGCTTTCTTTCGTTCTGAACAAGTGTTAATGTTTTCTGCACAAAAGCAATTCTGCGAAGCAATGTGAACACTTCTGCTTCCCAGGCACAGAGAAGGTGCTAGCAGGGAATTCTCTGCCTGCCTTTCCCCAGTGCTCTGCAAGCTCTCCAGGACAACATAAAATCTGGGGCTCTGTGCTTTCTTTCGTTCTGAACAAGTGTTACTGTTTTCTGCACAAAAGCGATTCTGCGAAGCAATGTGAACAGGCACAGAGAAGGTGCTAGCAGGGAATTCTCTGCCTGCCTTTCCCCAGTGCTCTGCAAGCTCTCCAGGACAACATAAAATCTGGGGCTCTGTGCTTTCTTTCGTTCTGAACAAGTGTTAATGTTTTCTGCACAAAAGCGATTCTGCGAAGCAATGTGAACACTTGTGCTTCCCAGGCACAGAGAAGGTGCTAGCAGGGAATTCTCTGCCTGCCTTTCCCCAGTGCTCTGCAAGCTCTCCAGGACAACAGCAAATCTGGGGCTCTGTGCTTTCTTTCGTTCTGAACAAGTGTTACTGTTTTCTGCACAAAAGCGATTCTGCGAAGCAATGTGAACACTTGTGCTTCCCAGGCACAGAGAAGGTGCTAGCAGGGAATTCTCTGCCTGCCTTTCCCCAGTGCTCTGCAAGCTCTCCAGGACAACATAAAATCTGGGGCTCTGTGCTTTCTTTCGTTCTGAACAAGTGTTACTGTTTTCTGCACAAAAGCAATTCTGCCAAGCAATGTGAACAGGCACAGAGAAGGTGCTAGCAGGGAATTCTCTGCCTGCCTTTCCCCAGTGCTCTGCAAGCTCTCCAGGACAACATAAAATCTGGGGCTCTCTGCTTTCTTTCGTTCTGAACAAGTGTTACTGTTTTCTGCACAAAAGCGATTCTGCGAAGCAATGTGAACACTTGTGCTTCCCAGGCACAGAGAAGGTGCTAGCAGGGAATTCTCTGCCTGCCTTTCCCCAGTGCTCTGCAAGCTCTCCAGGACAACATAAAATCTGGGGCTCTGTGCTTTCTTTCGTTCTGAACAAAGTGTTACTGTTTTCTGCACAAAAGCGATTCTGCGAAGCAATGTGAACAGGCACAGAGAAGGTGCTAGCAGGGAATTCTCTGCCTGCCTTTCCCCAGTGCTCTGCAAGCTCTCCAGGACAACATAAAATCTGGGGCTCTGTGCTTTCTTTCGTTCTGAACAACTGTTACTGTTTTCTGCACAAAAGCGATTCTGCGAAGCAATGTGAACACTTGTGCTTCCCAGGCACAGAGAAGGTGCTAGCAGGGAATTCTCTGCCTGCCTTTCCCCAGTGCTCTGCAAGCTCTCCAGGACAACATAAAATCTGGGGCTCTGTGCTTTCTTTCGTTCTGAACAAGTGTTAGTGTTTTCTGCACAAAAGCAATTCTGGAAGCAATGTGAACACTTGTGCTTCCCAGGCACAGAGAAGGTGCTAGCAGGGAATTCTCTGCCTGCCTTTCCCCAGTGCTCTGCAAGCTCTCCAGGACAACAGCAAATCTGGGGCTCTGTGCTTTCTTTCGTTCTGAACAAGTGTTACTGTTTTCTGCACAAAAGCGATTCTGCGAAGCAATGTGAACACTTGTGCTTCCCAGGCACAGAGAAGGTGCTAGCAGGGAATTCTCTGCCTGCCTTTCCCCAGTGCTCTGCAAGCTCTCCAGGACAACATAAAATCTGGGGCTCTGTGCTTTCTTTCGTTCTGAACAAGTGTTACTGTTTTCTGCACAAAAGCGATTCTGCCAAGCAATGTGAACAGGCACAGAGAAGGTGCTAGCAGGGAATTCTCTGCCTGCCTTTCCCCAGTGCTCTGCAAGCTCTCCAGGACAACATAAAATCTGGGGCTCTGTGCTTTCTTTCATTCTGAACAAGTGTTACTGTTTTCTGCACAAAAGCGATTCTGCGAAGCAATGTGAACAGGCACAGAGAAGGTGCTAGCAGGGAATTCTCTGCCTGCCTTTCCCCAGTGCTCTGCAAGCTCTCCAGGACAACATAAAATCTGGGGCTCTGTGCTTTCTTTCGTTCTGAACAAGTGTTACTGTTTTCTGCACAAAAGCGATTCTGTGAAGCAATGTGAACACTTGTGCTTCCCAGGCACAGAGAAGGTGCTAGCAGGGAATTCTCTGCCTGCCTTTCCCCAGTGCTCTGCAAGCTCTCCAGGACAACATAAAATCTGGGGCTCTGTGCTTTCTTTCGTTCTGAACAAGTGTTACTGTTTTCTGCACAAAAGCGATTCTGCGAAGCAATGTGAACAGGCACAGAGAAGGTGCTAGCAGGGAATTCTCTGCCTGCCTTTCCCCAGTGCTCTGCAAGCTCTCCAGGACAACATAAAATCTGGGGCTCTGTGCTTTCTTTTGTTCTGAACAAGTGTTACTGTTTTCTGCACAAAAGCGATTCTGCCAAGCAATGTGAACACTTGTGCTTCCCAGGCACAGAGAAGGTGCTAGCAGGGAATTCTCTGCCTGCCTTTCCCCAGTGCTCTGCAAGCTCTCCAGGACAACATAAAATCTGGGGCTCTGTGCTTTCTTTCGTTCTGAACAAGTGTTACTGTTTTCTGCACAAAAGCGATTCTGCGAAGCAATGTGAACACTTGTGCTTCCCAGGCACAGAGAAGGTGCTAGCAGGGAATTCTCTGCCTGCCTTTCCCCAGTGCTCTGCAAGCTCTCCAGGACAACATAAAATCTGGGGCTCTGTGCTTTCTTTCGTTCTGAACAAGTGTTACTGTTTTCTGCACAAAAGCGATTCTGCGAAGCAATGTGAACACTTGTGCTTCCCAGGCACAGAGAAGGTGCTAGCAGGGAATTCTCTGCCTGCCTTTCCCCAGTGCTCTGCAAGCTCTCCAGGACAACATAAAATCTGGGGCTCTGTGCTTTCTTTCGTTCTGAACAAGTGTTACTGTTTTCTGCACAAAAGCGATTCTGCGAAGCAATGTGAACACTTCTGCTTCCCAGGCACAGAGAAGGTGCTAGCAGGGAATTCTCTGCCTGCCTTTCCCCAGTGCTCTGCAAGCTCTCCAGGACAACATAAAATCTGGGGCTCTGTGCTTTCTTTCGTTCTGAACAAGTGTTACTGTTTTCTGCACAAAAGCGATTCTGCCAAGCAATGTGAACACTTGTGCTTCCCAGGCACAGAGAAGGTGCTAGCAGGGAACTCTCTGCCTGCCTTTCCCCAGTGCTCTGCAAGCTCTCCAGGACAACAGCAAATCTGGGGCTCTGTGCTTTCTTTCATTCTGAACAAGTGTTACTGTTTTCTGCACAAAAGCGATTCTGCGAAGCAATGTGAACAGGCACAGAGAAGGTGCTAGCAGGGAATTCTCTGCCTGCCTTTCCCCAGTGCTCTGCAAGCTCTCCAGGACAACATAAAATCTGGGGCTCTGTGCTTTCTTTCGTTCTGAACAAGTGTTACTGTTTTCTGCACAAAAGCGATTCTGCCAAGCAATGTGAACACTTGTGCTTCCCAGGCACAGAGAAGGTGCTAGCAGGGAATTCTCTGCCTGCCTTTCCCCAGTGCTCTGCAAGCTCTCCAGGACAACATAAAATCTGGGGCTCTGTGCTTTCTTTCGTTCTGAACAAGTGTTACTGTTTTCTGCACAAAAGCGATTCTGCGAAGCAATGTGAACACTTGTGCTTCCCAGGCACAGAGAAGGTGCTAGCAGGGAATTCTCTGCCTGCCTTTCCCCAGTGCTCTGCAAGCTCTCCAGGACAACATAAAATCTGGGGCTCTGTGCTTTCTTTCGTTCTGAACAAGTGTTACTGTTTTCTGCACAAAAGCGATTCTGCGAAGCAATGTGAACACTTCTGCTTCCCAGGCACAGAGAAGGTGCTAGCAGGGAATTCTCTGCCTGCCTTTCCCCAGTGCTCTGCAAGCTCTCCAGGACAACAGCAAATCTGGGGCTCTGTGCTTTCTTTCGTTCTGAACAAGTGTTACTGTTTTCTGCACAAAAGCGATTCTGCGAAGCAATGTGAACAGGCACAGAGAAGGTGCTAGCAGGGAATTCTCTGCCTGCCTTTCCCCAGTGCTCTGCAAGCTCTCCAGGACAACATAAAATCTGGGGCTCTGTGCTTTCTTTCGTTCTGAACAAGTGTTACTGTTTTCTGCACAAAAGCGATTCTGCCAAGCAATGTGAACACTTGTGCTTCCCAGGCACAGAGAAGGTGCTAGCAGGGAATTCTCTGCCTGCCTTTCCCCAGTGCTCTGCAAGCTCTCCAGGACAACATAAAATCTGGGGCTCTGTGCTTTCTTTCGTTCTGAACAAGTGTTACTGTTTTCTGCACAAAAGCGATTCTGCGAAGCAATGTGAACACTTGTGCTTCCCAGGCACAGAGAAGGTGCTAGCAGGGAATTCTCTGCCTGCCTTTCCCCAGTGCTCTGCAAGCTCTCCAGGACAACATAAAATCTGGGGCTCTGTGCTTTCTTTCGTTCTGAACAAGTGTTACTGTTTTCTGCACAAAAGCGATTCTGTGAAGCAATGTGAACACTTCTGCTTCCCAGGCACAGAGAAGGTGCTAGCAGGGAATTCTCTGCCTGCCTTTCCCCAGTGCTCTGCAAGCTCTCCAGGACAACATAAAATCTGGGGCTCTGTGCTTTCTTTCGTTCTGAACAAGTGTTACTGTTTTCTGCACAAAAGCGATTCTGCCAAGCAATGTGAACACTTCTGCTTCCCAGGCACAGAGAAGGTGCTAGCAGGGAATTCTCTGCCTGCCTTTCCCCAGTGCTCTGCAAGCTCTCCAGGACAACATAAAATCTGGGGCTCTGTGCTTTCTTTCGTTCTGAACAAGTGTTACTGTTTTCTGCACAAAAGCGATTCTGCGAAGCAATGTGAACACTTGTGCTTCCCAGGCACAGAGAAGGTGCTAGCAGGGAATTCTCTGCCTGCCTTTCCCCAGTGCTCTGCAAGCTCTCCAGGACAACATAAAATCTGGGGCTCTGTGCTTTCTTTCGTTCTGAACAAGTGTTACTGTTTTCTGCACAAAAGCGATTCTGTGAAGCAATGTGAACACTTGTGCTTCCCAGGCACAGAGAAGGTGCTAGCAGGGAATTCTCTGCCTGCCTTTCCCCAGTGCTCTGCAAGCTCTCCAGGACAACATAAAATCTGGGGCTCTGTGCTTTCTTTCGTTCTGAACAAGTGTTACTGTTTTCTGCACAAAAGCGATTCTGCCAAGCAATGTGAACAGGCACAGAGAAGGTGCTAGCAGGGAATTCTCTGCCTGCCTTTCCCCAGTGCTCTGCAAGCTCTCCAGGACAACATAAAATCTGGGGCTCTGTGCTTTCTTTCTTCCTGACCAAGAGTTACTGTTTTCTGCACAAAAGCGATTCTGCGAAGCAATGTGAACACTTGTGCTTCCCAGGCACAGAGAAGGTGCTAGCAGGGAATTCTCTGCCTGCCTTTCCCCAGTGCTCTGCAAGCTCTCCAGGACAACATAAAATCTGGGGCTCTGTGCTTTCTTTCGTTCTGAACAAGTGTTACTGTTTTCTGCACAAAAGCGATTCTGCGAAGCAATGTGAACACTTGTGCTTCCCAGGCACAGAGAAGGTGCTAGCAGGGAATTCTCTGCCTGCCTTTCCCCAGTGCTCTGCAAGCTCTCCAGGACAACATAAAATCTGGGGCTCTGTGCTTTCTTTCGTTCTGAACAAGTGTTACTGTTTTCTGCACAAAAGCGATTCTGCGAAGCAATGTGAACACTTGTGCTTCCCAGGCACAGAGAAGGTGCTAGCAGGGAATTCTCTGCCTGCCTTTCCCCAGTGCTCTGCAAGCTCTCCAGGACAACATAAAATCTGGGGCTCTGTGCTTTCTTTCATTCTGAACAAGTGTTACTGTTTTCTGCACAAAAGCGATTCTGCGAAGCAATGTGAACACTTGTGCTTCCCAGGCACAGAGAAGGTGCTAGCAGGGAATTCTCTGCCTGCCTTTCCCCAGTGCTCTGCAAGCTCTCCAGGACAACATAAAATCTGGGGCTCTGTGCTTTCTTTCGTTCTGAACAAGTGTTACTGTTTTCTGCACAAAAGCGATTCTGCGAAGCAATGTGAACACTTGTGCTTCCCAGGCACAGAGAAGGTGCTAGCAGGGAATTCTCTGCCTGCCTTTCCCCAGTGCTCTGCAAGCTCTCCAGGACAACATAAAATCTGGGGCTCTGTGCTTTCTTTCGTTCTGAACAAGTGTTACTGTTTTCTGCACAAAAGCGATTCTGCGAAGCAATGTGAACAGGCACAGAGAAGGTGCTAGCAGGGAATTCTCTGCCTGCCTTTCCCCAGTGCTCTGCAAGCTCTCCAGGACAACATAAAATCTGGGGCTCTGTGCTTTCTTTCGTTCTGAACAAGTGTTACTGTTTTCTGCACAAAAGCGATTCTGCGAAGCAATGTGAACACTTCTGCTTCCCAGGCACAGAGAAGGTGCTAGCAGGGAATTCTCTGCCTGCCTTTCCCCAGTGCTCTGCAAGCTCTCCAGGACAACAGCAAATCTGGGGCTCTGTGCTTTCTTTCGTTCTGAACAAGTGTTACTGTTTTCTGCACAAAAGCGATTCTGCGAAGCAATGTGAACAGGCACAGAGAAGGTGCTAGCAGGGAATTCTCTGCCTGCCTTTCCCCAGTGCTCTGCAAGCTCTCCAGGACAACATAAAATCTGGGGCTCTGTGCTTTCTTTCGTTCTGAACAAGTGTTACTGTTTTCTGCACAAAAGCGATTCTGCCAAGCAATGTGAACACTTGTGCTTCCCAGGCACAGAGAAGGTGCTAGCAGGGAATTCTCTGCCTGCCTTTCCCCAGTGCTCTGCAAGCTCTCCAGGACAACATAAAATCTGGGGCTCTGTGCTTTCTTTCGTTCTGAACAAGTGTTACTGTTTTCTGCACAAAAGCGATTCTGCGAAGCAATGTGAACACTTGTGCTTCCCAGGCACAGAGAAGGTGCTAGCAGGGAATTCTCTGCCTGCCTTTCCCAGTGCTCTGCAAGCTCTCCAGGACAACATAAAATCTGGGGCTCTGTGCTTTCTTTCGTTCTGAACAAGTGTTACTGTTTTCTGCACAAAAGCGATTCTGTGAAGCAATGTGAACACTTGTGCTTCCAGGCACAGAGAAGGTGCTAGCAGGGAATTCTCTGCCTGCCTTTCCCCAGTGCTCTGCAAGCTCTCCAGGACAACATAAAATCTGGGGCTCTGTGCTTTCTTTCGTTCTGAACAAGTGTTACTGTTTTCTGCACAAAAGCGATTCTGCCAAGCAATGTGAACACTTGTGCTTCCCAGGCACAGAGAAGGTGCTAGCAGGGAATTCTCTGCCTGCCTTTCCCCAGTGCTCTGCAAGCTCTCCAGGACAACATAAAATCTGGGGCTCTGTGCTTTCTTTCGTTCTGAACAAGTGTTACTGTTTTCTGCACAAAAGCGATTCTGCCAAGCAATGTGAACCAGGCACAGAGAAGGTGCTAGCAGGGAATTCTCTGCCTGCCTTTCCCCAGTGCTCTGCAAGCTCTCCAGGACAACATAAAATCTGGGGCTCTGTGCTTTCTTTCGTTCTGACCAAGTGTTACTGTTTTCTGCACAAAAGCGATTCTGCGAAGCAATGTGAACACTTGTGCTTCCCAGGCACAGAGAAGGTGCTAGCAGGGAATTCTCTGCCTGCCTTTCCCCAGTGCTCTGCAAGCTCTCCAGGACAACATAAAATCTGGGGCTCTGTGCTTTCTTTCGTTCTGAACAAGTGTTACTGTTTTCTGCACAAAAGCGATTCTGCGAAGCAATGTGAACACTTGTGCTTCCCAGGCACAGAGAAGGTGCTAGCAGGGAATTCTCTGCCTGCCTTTCCCCAGTGCTCTGCAAGCTCTCCAGGACAACATAAAATCTGGGCTCTGTGCTTTCTTTCGTTCTGAACAAGTGTTACTGTTTTCTGCACAAAAGCGATTCTGCGAAGCAATGTGAACACTTGTGCTTCCCAGGCACAGAGAAGGTGCTAGCAGGGAATTCTCTGCCTGCCTTTCCCCAGTGCTCTGCAAGCTCTCCAGGACAACATAAAATCTGGGGCTCTGTGCTTTCTTTCATTCTGAACAAGTGTTACTGTTTTCTGCACAAAAGCGATTCTGCGAAGCAATGTGAACACTTGTGCTTCCCAGGCACAGAGAAGGTGCTAGCAGGGAATTCTCTGCCTGCCTTTCCCCAGTGCTCTGCAAGCTCTCCAGGACAACATAAAATCTGGGGCTCTGTGCTTTCTTTCGTTCTGAACAAGTGTTACTGTGTTTTCTGCACAAAAGCGATTCTGCGAAGCAATGTGAACACTTGTGCTTCCCAGGCACAGAGAAGGTGCTAGCAGGGAATTCTCTGCCTGCCTTTCCCCAGTGCTCTGCAAGCTCTCCAGGACAACATAAAATCTGGGGCTCTGTGCTTTCTTTCGTTCTGAACAAGTGTTACTGTTTTCTGCACAAAAGCGATTCTGCGAAGCAATGTGAACAGGCACAGAGAAGGTGCTAGCAGGGAATTCTCTGCCTGCCTTTCCCCAGTGCTCTGCAAGCTCTCCAGGACAACATAAAATCTGGGGCTCTGTGCTTTCTTTCGTTCTGAACAAGTGTTACTGTTTTCTGCACAAAAGCGATTCTGCGAAGCAATGTGAACACTTCTGCTTCCCAGGCACAGAGAAGGTGCTAGCAGGGAATTCTCTGCCTGCCTTTCCCCAGTGCTCTGCAAGCTCTCCAGGACAACAGCAAATCTGGGGCTCTGTGCTTTCTTTCGTTCTGAACAAGTGTTACTGTTTTCTGCACAAAAGCGATTCTGCGAAGCAATGTGAACAGGCACAGAGAAGGTGCTAGCAGGGAATTCTCTGCCTGCCTTTCCCCAGTGCTCTGCAAGCTCTCCAGGACAACATAAAATCTGGGGCTCTGTGCTTTCTTTCGTTCTGAACAAGTGTTACTGTTTTCTGCACAAAAGCGATTCTGCCAAGCAATGTGAACACTTGTGCTTCCCAGGCACAGAGAAGGTGCTAGCAGGGAATTCTCTGCCTGCCTTTCCCCAGTGCTCTGCAAGCTCTCCAGGACAACATAAAATCTGGGGCTCTGTGCTTTCTTTCGTTCTGAACAAGTGTTACTGTTTTCTGCACAAAAGCGATTCTGCGAAGCAATGTGAACACTTGTGCTTCCCAGGCACAGAGAAGGTGCTAGCAGGGAATTCTCTGCCTGCCTTTCCCCAGTGCTCTGCAAGCTCTCCAGGACAACATAAAATCTGGGGCTCTGTGCTTTCTTTCGTTCTGAACAAGTGTTACTGTTTTCTGCACAAAAGCGATTCTGTGAAGCAATGTGAACACTTCTGCTTCCCAGGCACAGAGAAGGTGCTAGCAGGGAATTCTCTGCCTGCCTTTCCCCAGTGCTCTGCAAGCTCTCCAGGACAACATAAAATCTGGGGCTCTGTGCTTTCTTTCGTTCTGAACAAGTGTTACTGTTTTCTGCACAAAAGCGATTCTGCCAAGCAATGTGAACACTTCTGCTTCCCAGGCACAGAGAAGGTGCTAGCAGGGAATTCTCTGCCTGCCTTTCCCCAGTGCTCTGCAAGCTCTCCAGGACAACATAAAATCTGGGGCTCTGTGCTTTCTTTCGTTCTGAACAAGTGTTACTGTTTTCTGCACAAAAGCGATTCTGCGAAGCAATGTGAACACTTGTGCTTCCCAGGCACAGAGAAGGTGCTAGCAGGGAATTCTCTGCCTGCCTTTCCCCAGTGCTCTGCAAGCTCTCCAGGACAACATAAAATCTGGGGCTCTGTGCTTTCTTTCGTTCTGAACAAGTGTTACTGTTTTCTGCACAAAAGCGATTCTGCGAAGCAATGTGAACACTTGTGCTTCCCAGGCACAGAGAAGGTGCTAGCAGGGAATTCTCTGCCTGCCTTTCCCCAGTGCTCTGCAAGCTCTCCAGGACAACATAAAATCTGGGGCTCTGTGCTTTCTTTCGTTCTGACCAAGTGTTACTGTTTTCTGCAGAAAAGCGATTCTGCCAAGCAATGTGAACAGGCACAGAGAAGGTGCTAGCAGGGAATTCTCTGCCTGCCTTTCCCCAGTGCTCTGCAAGCTCTCCAGGACAACATAAAATCTGGGGCTCTGTGCTTTCTTTCTTCCTGACCAAGAGTTACTGTTTTCTGCACAAAAGCGATTCTGCGAAGCAATGTGAACACTTGTGCTTCCCAGGCACAGAGAAGGTGCTAGCAGGGAATTCTCTGCCTGCCTTTCCCCAGTGCTCTGCAAGCTCTCCAGGACAACAGCAAATCTGGGGCTCTGTGCTTTCTTTCGTTCTGAACAAGTGTTACTGTTTTCTGCACAAAAGCGATTCTGCGAAGCAATGTGAACACTTGTGCTTCCCAGGCACAGAGAAGGTGCTAGCAGGGAATTCTCTGCCTGCCTTTCCCCAGTGCTCTGCAAGCTCTCCAGGACAACATAAAATCTGGGGCTCTGTGCTTTCTTTCGTTCTGAACAAGTGTTACTGTTTTCTGCACAAAAGCGATTCTGCGAAGCAATGTGAACACTTGTGCTTCCCAGGCACAGAGAAGGTGCTAGCAGGGAATTCTCTGCCTGCCTTTCCCCAGTGCTCTGCAAGCTCTCCAGGACAACATAAAATCTGGGGCTCTGTGCTTTCTTTCATTCTGAACAAGTGTTACTGTTTTCTGCACAAAAGCGATTCTGCGAAGCAATGTGAACACTTGTGCTTCCCAGGCACAGAGAAGGTGCTAGCAGGGAATTCTCTGCCTGCCTTTCCCCAGTGCTCTGCAAGCTCTCCAGGACAACATAAAATCTGGGGCTCTGTGCTTTCTTTCGTTCTGAACAAGTGTTACTGTTTTCTGCACAAAAGCGATTCTGCGAAGCAATGTGAACACTTGTGCTTCCCAGGCACAGAGAAGGTGCTAGCAGGGAATTCTCTGCCTGCCTTTCCCCAGTGCTCTGCAAGCTCTCCAGGACAACATAAAATCTGGGGCTCTGTGCTTTCTTTCGTTCTGAACAAGTGTTACTGTTTTCTGCACAAAAGCGATTCTGCGAAGCAATGTGAACAGGCACAGAGAAGGTGCTAGCAGGGAATTCTCTGCCTGCCTTTCCCCAGTGCTCTGCAAGCTCTCCAGGACAACATAAAATCTGGGGCTCTGTGCTTTCTTTCGTTCTGAACAAGTGTTACTGTTTTCTGCACAAAAGCTATTCTGCGAAGCAATGTGAACACTTGTGCTTCCCAGGCACAGAGAAGGTGCTAGCAGGGAATTCTCTGCCTGCCTTTCCCCAGTGCTCTGCAAGCTCTCCAGGACAACAGCAAATCTGGGGCTCTGTGCTTTCTTTCGTTCTGAACAAGTGTTACTGTTTTCTGCACAAAAGCGATTCTGCGAAGCAATGTGAACAGGCACAGAGAAGGTGCTAGCAGGGAATTCTCTGCCTGCCTTTCCCCAGTGCTCTGCAAGCTCTCCAGGACAACAGCAAATCTGGGGCTCTGTGCTTTCTTTCGTTCTGAACAAGTGTTACTGTTTTCTGCACAAAAGCGATTCTGCGAAGCAATGTGAACACTTGTGCTTCCCAGGCACAGAGAAGGTGCTAGCAGGGAATTCTCTGCCTGCCTTTCCCCAGTGCTCTGCAAGCTCTCCAGGACAACATAAAATCTGGGGCTCTGTGCTTTCTTTCATTCTGAACAAGTGTTACTGTTTTCTGCACAAAAGCGATTCTGCGAAGCAATGTGAACACTTCTGCTTCCCAGGCACAGAGAAGGTGCTAGCAGGGAATTCTCTGCCTGCCTTTCCCCAGTGCTCTGCAAGCTCTCCAGGACAACATAAAATCTGGGGCTCTGTGCTTTCTTTCGTTCTGAACAAGTGTTACTGTTTTCTGCACAAAAGCGATTCTGCCAAGCAATGTGAACACTTCTGCTTCCCAGGCACAGAGAAGGTGCTAGCAGGGAATTCTCTGCCTGCCTTTCCCCAGTGCTCTGCAAGCTCTCCAGGACAACATAAAATCTGGGGCTCTGTGCTTTCTTTCGTTCTGAACAAGTGTTACTGTTTTCTGCACAAAAGCGATTCTGCGAAGCAATGTGAACACTTGTGCTTCCCAGGCACAGAGAAGGTGCTAGCAGGGAACTCTCTGCCTGCCTTTCCCCAGTGCTCTGCAAGCTCTCCAGGACAACATAAAATCTGGGGCTCTGTGCTTTCTTTCGTTCTGAACAAGTGTTACTGTTTTCTGCACAAAAGCGTTTCTGCGAAGCAATGTGAACAGGCACAGAGAAGGTGCTAGCAGGGAATTCTCTGCCTGCCTTTCCCCAGTGCTCTGCAAGCTCTCCAGGACAACATAAAATCTGGGGCTCTGTGCTTTCTTTCGTTCTGAACAAGTGTTAATGTTTTCTGCACAAAAGCGATTCTGCGAAGCAATGTGAACACTTGTGCTTCCCAGGCACAGAGAAGGTGCTAGCAGGGAATTCTCTGCCTGCCTTTCCCCAGTGCTCTGCAAGCTCTCCAGGACAACAGCAAATCTGGGGCTCTGTGCTTTCTTTCGTTCTGAACAAGTGTTACTGTTTTCTGCACAAAAGCGATTCTGCGAAGCAATGTGAACACTTGTGCTTCCCAGGCACAGAGAAGGTGCTAGCAGGGAATTCTCTGCCTGCCTTTCCCCAGTGCTCTGCAAGCTCTCCAGGACAACATAAAATCTGGGGCTCTGTGCTTTCTTTCGTTCTGAACAAGTGTTACTGTTTTCTGCACAAAAGCGATTCTGCGAAGCAATGTGAACACTTGTGCTTCCCAGGCACAGAGAAGGTGCTAGCAGGGAATTCTCTGCCTGCCTTTCCCCAGTGCTCTGCAAGCTCTCCAGGACAACATAAAATCTGGGGCTCTGTGCTTTCTTTCGTTCTGAACAAAGTGTTACTGTTTTCTGCACAAAAGCGATTCTGCGAAGCAATGTGAACAGGCACAGAGAAGGTGCTAGCAGGGAATTCTCTGCCTGCCTTTCCCCAGTGCTCTGCAAGCTCTCCAGGACAACATAAAATCTGGGGCTCTGTGCTTTCTTTCGTTCTGAACAAGTGTTACTGTTTTCTGCACAAAAGCGATTCTGTGAAGCAATGTGAACACTTCTGCTTCCCAGGCACAGAGAAGGTGCTAGCAGGGAATTCTCTGCCTGCCTTTCCCCAGTGCTCTGCAAGCTCTCCAGGACAACATAAAATCTGGGGCTC
This sequence comes from Strix uralensis, assembly GCF_047716275.1. Taxonomy (NCBI): domain Eukaryota; kingdom Metazoa; phylum Chordata; class Aves; order Strigiformes; family Strigidae; genus Strix; species Strix uralensis. The sequence goes on from NW_027436854.1 coordinate 61,131, forward strand.
TGTGCTTTCTTTCGTTCTGAACAAGTGTTACTGTTTTCTGCACAAAAGCGATTCTGCGAAGCAATGTGAACACTTGTGCTTCCCAGGCACAGAGAAGGTGCTAGCAGGGAATTCTCTGCCTGCCTTTCCCCAGTGCTCTGCAAGCTCTCCAGGACAACATAAAATCTGGGGCTCTGTGCTTTCTTTCATTCTGAACAAGTGTTACTGTTTTCTGCACAAAAGCGATTCTGCGAAGCAATGTGAACACTTGTGCTTCCCAGGCACAGAGAAGGTGCTAGCAGGGAATTCTCTGCCTGCCTTTCCCCAGTGCTCTGCAAGCTCTCCAGGACAACATAAAATCTGGGGCTCTGTGCTTTCTTTCGTTCTGAACAAGTGTTACTGTTTTCTGCACAAAAGCGATTCTGCGAAGCAATGTGAACACTTGTGCTTCCCAGGCACAGAGAAGGTGCTAGCAGGGAATTCTCTGCCTGCCTTTCCCCAGTGCTCTGCAAGCTCTCCAGGACAACATAAAATCTGGGGCTCTGTGCTTTCTTTCGTTCTGAACAAGTGTTACTGTTTTCTGCACAAAAGCGATTCTGCGAAGCAATGTGAACAGGCACAGAGAAGGTGCTAGCAGGGAATTCTCTGCCTGCCTTTCCCCAGTGCTCTGCAAGCTCTCCAGGACAACATAAAATCTGGGGCTCTGTGCTTTCTTTCGTTCTGAACAAGTGTTACTGTTTTCTGCACAAAAGCTATTCTGCGAAGCAATGTGAACACTTGTGCTTCCCAGGCACAGAGAAGGTGCTAGCAGGGAATTCTCTGCCTGCCTTTCCCCAGTGCTCTGCAAGCTCTCCAGGACAACAGCAAATCTGGGGCTCTGTGCTTTCTTTCGTTCTGAACAAGTGTTACTGTTTTCTGCACAAAAGCGATTCTGCGAAGCAATGTGAACAGGCACAGAGAAGGTGCTAGCAGGGAATTCTCTGCCTGCCTTTCCCCAGTGCTCTGCAAGCTCTCCAGGACAACAGCAAATCTGGGGCTCTGTGCTTTCTTTCGTTCTGAACAAGTGTTACTGTTTTCTGCACAAAAGCGATTCTGCGAAGCAATGTGAACACTTGTGCTTCCCAGGCACAGAGAAGGTGCTAGCAGGGAATTCTCTGCCTGCCTTTCCCCAGTGCTCTGCAAGCTCTCCAGGACAACATAAAATCTGGGGCTCTGTGCTTTCTTTCATTCTGAACAAGTGTTACTGTTTTCTGCACAAAAGCGATTCTGCGAAGCAATGTGAACACTTCTGCTTCCCAGGCACAGAGAAGGTGCTAGCAGGGAATTCTCTGCCTGCCTTTCCCCAGTGCTCTGCAAGCTCTCCAGGACAACATAAAATCTGGGGCTCTGTGCTTTCTTTCGTTCTGAACAAGTGTTACTGTTTTCTGCACAAAAGCGATTCTGCCAAGCAATGTGAACACTTCTGCTTCCCAGGCACAGAGAAGGTGCTAGCAGGGAATTCTCTGCCTGCCTTTCCCCAGTGCTCTGCAAGCTCTCCAGGACAACATAAAATCTGGGGCTCTGTGCTTTCTTTCGTTCTGAACAAGTGTTACTGTTTTCTGCACAAAAGCGATTCTGCGAAGCAATGTGAACACTTGTGCTTCCCAGGCACAGAGAAGGTGCTAGCAGGGAACTCTCTGCCTGCCTTTCCCCAGTGCTCTGCAAGCTCTCCAGCACAACATAAAATCTGGGGCTCTGTGCTTTCTTTCGTTCTGAACAAGTGTTACTGTTTTCTGCACAAAAGCGTTTCTGCGAAGCAATGTGAACAGGCACAGAGAAGGTGCTAGCAGGGAATTCTCTGCCTGCCTTTCCCCAGTGCTCTGCAAGCTCTCCAGGACAACATAAAATCTGGGGCTCTGTGCTTTCTTTCGTTCTGAACAAGTGTTAATGTTTTCTGCACAAAAGCGATTCTGCGAAGCAATGTGAACACTTGTGCTTCCCAGGCACAGAGAAGGTGCTAGCAGGGAATTCTCTGCCTGCCTTTCCCCAGTGCTCTGCAAGCTCTCCAGGACAACAGCAAATCTGGGGCTCTGTGCTTTCTTTCGTTCTGAACAAGTGTTACTGTTTTCTGCACAAAAGCGATTCTGCGAAGCAATGTGAACACTTGTGCTTCCCAGGCACAGAGAAGGTGCTAGCAGGGAATTCTCTGCCTGCCTTTCCCCAGTGCTCTGCAAGCTCTCCAGGACAACATAAAATCTGGGGCTCTGTGCTTTCTTTCGTTCTGAACAAGTGTTACTGTTTTCTGCACAAAAGCGATTCTGCGAAGCAATGTGAACACTTGTGCTTCCCAGGCACAGAGAAGGTGCTAGCAGGGAATTCTCTGCCTGCCTTTCCCCAGTGCTCTGCAAGCTCTCCAGGACAACATAAAATCTGGGGCTCTGTGCTTTCTTTCGTTCTGAACAAAGTGTTACTGTTTTCTGCACAAAAGCGATTCTGCGAAGCAATGTGAACAGGCACAGAGAAGGTGCTAGCAGGGAATTCTCTGCCTGCCTTTCCCCAGTGCTCTGCAAGCTCTCCAGGACAACATAAAATCTGGGGCTCTGTGCTTTCTTTCGTTCTGAACAAGTGTTACTGTTTTCTGCACAAAAGCGATTCTGTGAAGCAATGTGAACACTTCTGCTTCCCAGGCACAGAGAAGGTGCTAGCAGGGAATTCTCTGCCTGCCTTTCCCCAGTGCTCTGCAAGCTCTCCAGGACAACATAAAATCTGGGGCTCTGTGCTTTCTTTCGTTCTGAACAAGTGTTACTGTTTTCTGCACAAAAGCGATTCTGCGAAGCAATGTGAACACTTGTGCTTCCCAGGCACAGAGAAGGTGCTAGCAGGGAATTCTCTGCCTGCCTTTCCCCAGTGCTCTGCAAGCTCTCCAGGACAACATAAAATCTGGGGCTCTGTGCTTTCTTTCATTCTGAACAAGTGTTACTGTTTTCTGCACAAAAGCGATTCTGCGAAGCAATGTGAACACTTGTGCTTCCCAGGCACAGAGAAGGTGCTAGCAGGGAATTCTCTGCCTGCCTTTCCCCAGTGCTCTGCAAGCTCTCCAGGACAACATAAAATCTGGGGCTCTGTGCTTTCTTTCGTTCTGAACAAGTGTTACTGTTTTCTGCACAAAAGCGATTCTGCGAAGCAATGTGAACACTTGTGCTTCCCAGGCACAGAGAAGGTGCTAGCAGGGAATTCTCTGCCTGCCTTTCCCCAGTGCTCTGCAAGCTCTCCAGGACAACATAAAATCTGGGGCTCTGTGCTTTCTTTCGTTCTGAACAAGTGTTACTGTTTTCTGCACAAAAGCGATTCTGCGAAGCAATGTGAACAGGCACAGAGAAGGTGCTAGCAGGGAATTCTCTGCCTGCCTTTCCCCAGTGCTCTGCAAGCTCTCCAGGACAACATAAAATCTGGGGCTCTGTGCTTTCTTTCGTTCTGAACAAGTGTTACTGTTTTCTGCACAAAAGCTATTCTGCGAAGCAATGTGAACACTTGTGCTTCCCAGGCACAGAGAAGGTGCTAGCAGGGAATTCTCTGCCTGCCTTTCCCCAGTGCTCTGCAAGCTCTCCAGGACAACAGCAAATCTGGGGCTCTGTGCTTTCTTTCGTTCTGAACAAGTGTTACTGTTTTCTGCACAAAAGCGATTCTGCGAAGCAATGTGAACAGGCACAGAGAAGGTGCTAGCAGGGAATTCTCTGCCTGCCTTTCCCCAGTGCTCTGCAAGCTCTCCAGGACAACAGCAAATCTGGGGCTCTGTGCTTTCTTTCGTTCTGAACAAGTGTTACTGTTTTCTGCACAAAAGCGATTCTGCGAAGCAATGTGAACACTTGTGCTTCCCAGGCACAGAGAAGGTGCTAGCAGGGAATTCTCTGCCTGCCTTTCCCCAGTGCTCTGCAAGCTCTCCAGGACAACATAAAATCTGGGGCTCTGTGCTTTCTTTCATTCTGAACAAGTGTTACTGTTTTCTGCACAAAAGCGATTCTGCGAAGCAATGTGAACACTTCTGCTTCCCAGGCACAGAGAAGGTGCTAGCAGGGAATTCTCTGCCTGCCTTTCCCCAGTGCTCTGCAAGCTCTCCAGGACAACATAAAATCTGGGGCTCTGTGCTTTCTTTCGTTCTGAACAAGTGTTACTGTTTTCTGCACAAAAGCGATTCTGCCAAGCAATGTGAACACTTCTGCTTCCCAGGCACAGAGAAGGTGCTAGCAGGGAATTCTCTGCCTGCCTTTCCCCAGTGCTCTGCAAGCTCTCCAGGACAACATAAAATCTGGGGCTCTGTGCTTTCTTTCGTTCTGAACAAGTGTTACTGTTTTCTGCACAAAAGCGATTCTGCGAAGCAATGTGAACACTTGTGCTTCCCAGGCACAGAGAAGGTGCTAGCAGGGAACTCTCTGCCTGCCTTTCCCCAGTGCTCTGCAAGCTCTCCAGCACAACATAAAATCTGGGGCTCTGTGCTTTCTTTCGTTCTGAACAAGTGTTACTGTTTTCTGCACAAAAGCGTTTCTGCGAAGCAATGTGAACAGGCACAGAGAAGGTGCTAGCAGGGAATTCTCTGCCTGCCTTTCCCCAGTGCTCTGCAAGCTCTCCAGGACAACATAAAATCTGGGGCTCTGTGCTTTCTTTCGTTCTGAACAAGTGTTAATGTTTTCTGCACAAAAGCGATTCTGCGAAGCAATGTGAACACTTGTGCTTCCCAGGCACAGAGAAGGTGCTAGCAGGGAATTCTCTGCCTGCCTTTCCCCAGTGCTCTGCAAGCTCTCCAGGACAACAGCAAATCTGGGGCTCTGTGCTTTCTTTCGTTCTGAACAAGTGTTACTGTTTTCTGCACAAAAGCGATTCTGCGAAGCAATGTGAACACTTGTGCTTCCCAGGCACAGAGAAGGTGCTAGCAGGGAATTCTCTGCCTGCCTTTCCCCAGTGCTCTGCAAGCTCTCCAGGACAACATAAAATCTGGGGCTCTGTGCTTTCTTTCGTTCTGAACAAGTGTTACTGTTTTCTGCACAAAAGCGATTCTGCGAAGCAATGTGAACACTTGTGCTTCCCAGGCACAGAGAAGGTGCTAGCAGGGAATTCTCTGCCTGCCTTTCCCCAGTGCTCTGCAAGCTCTCCAGGACAACATAAAATCTGGGGCTCTGTGCTTTCTTTCGTTCTGAACAAAGTGTTACTGTTTTCTGCACAAAAGCGATTCTGCGAAGCAATGTGAACAGGCACAGAGAAGGTGCTAGCAGGGAATTCTCTGCCTGCCTTTCCCCAGTGCTCTGCAAGCTCTCCAGGACAACATAAAATCTGGGGCTCTGTGCTTTCTTTCGTTCTGAACAAGTGTTACTGTTTTCTGCACAAAAGCGATTCTGTGAAGCAATGTGAACACTTCTGCTTCCCAGGCACAGAGAAGGTGCTAGCAGGGAATTCTCTGCCTGCCTTTCCCCAGTGCTCTGCAAGCTCTCCAGGACAACATAAAATCTGGGGCTCTGTGCTTTCTTTCATTCTGAACAAGTGTTACTGTTTTCTGCACAAAAGCGATTCTGCGAAGCAATGTGAACAGGCACAGAGAAGGTGCTAGCAGGGAATTCTCTGCCTGCCTTTCCCCAGTGCTCTGCAAGCTCTCCAGGACAACATAAAATCTGGGGCTCTGTGCTTTCTTTCGTTCTGAACAAGTGTTACTGTTTTCTGCACAAAAGCGATTCTGTGAAGCAATGTGAACACTTCTGCTTCCCAGGCACAGAGAAGGTGCTAGCAGGGAATTCTCTGCCTGCCTTTCCCCAGTGCTCTGCAAGCTCTCCAGGACAACATAAAATCTGGGGCTCTGTGCTTTCTTTCGTTCTGAACAAGTGTTACTGTTTTCTGCACAAAAGCGATTCTGCGAAGCAATGTGAACAGGCACAGAGAAGGTGCTAGCAGGGAATTCTCTGCCTGCCTTTCCCCAGTGCTCTGCAAGCTCTCCAGGACAACATAAAATCTGGGGCTCTGTGCTTTCTTTCGTTCTGAACAAGTGTTACTGTTTTCTGCACAAAAGCGATTCTGCCAAGCAATGTGAACACTTGTGCTTCCCAGGCACAGAGAAGGTGCTAGCAGGGAATTCTCTGCCTGCCTTTCCCCAGTGCTCTGCAAGCTCTCCAGGACAACATAAAATCTGGGGCTCTGTGCTTTCTTTCGTTCTGAACAAGTGTTACTGTTTTCTGCACAAAAGCGATTCTGCGAAGCAATGTGAACACTTGTGCTTCCCAGGCACAGAGAAGGTGCTAGCAGGGAATTCTCTGACTGCCTTTCCCCAGTGCTCTGCAAGCTCTCCAGGACAACAGCAAATCTGGGGCTCTGTGCTTTCTTTCGTTCTGAACAAGTGTTACTGTTTTCTGCACAAAAGCGATTCTGCGAAGCAATGTGAACACTTGTGCTTCCCAGGCACAGAGAAGGTGCTAGCAGGGAATTCTCTGCCTGCCTTTCCCCAGTGCTCTGCAAGCTCTCCAGGACAACATAAAATCTGGGGCTCTGTGCTTTCTTTCGTTCTGAACAAGTGTTACTGTTTTCTGCACAAAAGCGATTCTGCGAAGCAATGTGAACACTTGTGCTTCCCAGGCACAGAGAAGGTGCTAGCAGGGAATTCTCTGCCTGCCTTTCCCCAGTGCTCTGCAAGCTCTCCAGGACAACATAAAATCTGGGGCTCTGTGCTTTCTTTCGTTCTGAACAAGTGTTACTGTTTTCTGCACAAAAGCGATTCTGCCAAGCAATGTGAACACTTCTGCTTCCCAGGCACAGAGAAGGTGCTAGCAGGGAATTCTCTGCCTGCCTTTCCCCAGTGCTCTGCAAGCTCTCCAGGACAACAGCAAATCTGGGGCTCTGTGCTTTCTTTCGTTCTGAACAAGTGTTACTGTTTTCTGCACAAAAGCGATTCTGCGAAGCAATGTGAACAGGCACAGAGAAGGTGCTAGCAGGGAATTCTCTGCCTGCCTTTCCCCAGTGCTCTGCAAGAGGACAACATAAAATCTGGGGCTCTGTGCTTTCTTTCGTTCTGAACAAGTGTTACTGTTTTCTGCACAAAAGCGATTCTGCGAAGCAATGTGAACACTTCTGCTTCCCAGGCACAGAGAAGGTGCTAGCAGGGAATTCTCTGCCTGCCTTTCCCCAGTGCTCTGCAAGCTCTCCAGGACAACATAAAATCTGGGGCTCTGTGCTTTCTTTCGTTCTGAACAAGTGTTACTGTTTTCTGCACAAAAGCGATTCTGCGAAGCAATGTGAACACTTGTGCTTCCCAGGCACAGAGAAGGTGCTAGCAGGGAATTCTCTGCCTGCCTTTCCCCAGCGCTCTGCAAGCTCTCCAGGACAACAGCAAATCTGGGGCTCTGTGCTTTCTTTCGTTCTGAACAAGTGTTACTGTTTTCTGCACAAAAGCGATTCTGCGAAGCAATGTGAACACTTGTGCTTCCCAGGCACAGAGAAGGTGCTAGCAGGGAATTCTCTGCCTGCCTTTCCCCAGTGCTCTGCAAGCTCTCCAGGACAACATAAAATCTGGGGCTCTGTGCTTTCTTTCGTTCTGAACAAGTGTTACTGTTTTCTGCACAAAAGCGATTCTGCGAAGCAATGTGAACACTTCTGCTTCCCAGGCACAGAGAAGGTGCTAGCAGGGAATTCTCTGCCTGCCTTTCCCCAGTGCTCTGCAAGCTCTCCAGGACAACAGCAAATCTGGGGCTCTGTGCTTTCTTTCGTTCTGAACAAGTGTTACTGTTTTCTGCACAAAAGCGATTCTGCGAAGCAATGTGAACAGGCACAGAGAAGGTGCTAGCAGGGAATTCTCTGCCTGCCTTTCCCCAGTGCTCTGCAAGCTCTCCAGGACAACATAAAATCTGGGGCTCTGTGCTTTCTTTCGTTCTGAACAAGTGTTACTGTTTTCTGCACAAAAGCGATTCTGCGAAGCAATGTGAACACTTGTGCTTCCCAGGCACAGAGAAGGTGCTAGCAGGGAATTCTCTGCCTGCCTTTCCCCAGTGCTCTGCAAGCTGTCCAGGACAACATAAAATCTGGGGCTCTGTGCTTTCTTTCGTTCTGAACAAGTGTTACTGTTTTCTGCACAAAAGCGATTCTGCGAAGCAATGTGAACACTTGTGCTTCCCAGGCACAGAGAAGGTGCTAGCAGGGAATTCTCTGCCTGCCTTTCCCCAGTGCTCTGCAAGCTCTCCAGGACAACATAAAATCTGGGGCTCTGTGCTTTCTTTCGTTCTGAACAAGTGTTACTGTTTTCTGCACAAAAGCGATTCTGCGAAGCAATGTGAACACTTGTGCTTCCCAGGCACAGAGAAGGTGCTAGCAGGGAATTCTCTGCCTGCCTTTCCCCAGTGCTCTGCAAGCTCTCCAGGACAACATAAAATCTGGGGCTCTGTGCTTTCTTTCGTTCTGAACAAGTGTTACTGTTTTCTGCACAAAAGCGATTCTGTGAAGCAATGTGAACACTTCTGCTTCCCAGGCACAGAGAAGGTGCTAGCAGGGAATTCTCTGCCTGCCTTTCCCCAGTGCTCTGCAAGCTCTCCAGGACAACATAAAATCTGGGGCTCTGTGCTTTCTTTCGTTCTGAACAAGTGTTACTGTTTTCTGCACAAAAGCGATTCTGCGAAGCAATGTGAACACTTGTGCTTCCCAGGCACAGAGAAGGTGCTAGCAGGGAATTCTCTGCCTGCCTTTCCCCAGTGCTCTGCAAGCTCTCCAGGACAACATAAAATCTGGGGCTCTGTGCTTTCTTTCGTTCTGAACAAGTGTTACTGTTTTCTGCACAAAAGCGATTCTGCGAAGCAATGTGAACACTTGTGCTTCCCAGGCACAGAGAAGGTGCTAGCAGGGAATTCTCTGCCTGCCTTTCCCCAGTGCTCTGCAAGCTCTCCAGGACAACATAAAATCTGGGGCTCTGTGCTTTCTTTCGTTCTGAACAAGTGTTACTGTTTTCTGCACAAAAGCGATTCTGCGAAGCAATGTGAACACTTGTGCTTCCCAGGCACAGAGAAGGTGCTAGCAGGGAATTCTCTGCCTGCCTTTCCCCAGTGCTCTGCAAGCTCTCCAGGACAACATAAAATCTGGGGCTCTGTGCTTTCTTTCGTTCTGAACAAGTGTTACTGTTTTCTGCACAAAAGCGATTCTGCGAAGCAATGTGAACACTTGTGCTTCCCAGGCACAGAGAAGGTGCTAGCAGGGAATTCTCTGCCTGCCTTTCCCCAGTGCTCTGCAAGCTCTCCAGGACAACATAAAATCTGGGGCTCTGTGCTTTCTTTCGTTCTGAACAAGTGTTACTGTTTTCTGCACAAAAGCGATTCTGCGAAGCAATGTGAACACTTGTGCTTCCCAGGCACAGAGAAGGTGCTAGCAGGGAATTCTCTGCCTGCCTTTCCCCAGTGCTCTGCAAGCTCTCCAGGACAACATAAAATCTGGGGCTCTGTGCTTTCTTTCTTCCTGACCAAGAGTTACTGTTTTCTGCACAAAAGCGATTCTGCGAAGCAATGTGAACACTTGTGCTTCCCAGGCACAGAGAAGGTGCTAGCAGGGAATTCTCTGCCTGCCTTTCCCCAGTGCTCTGCAAGCTCTCCAGGACAACATAAAATCTGGGGCTCTGTGCTTTCTTTCGTTCTGAACAAGTGTTACTGTTTTCTGCACAAAAGCGATTCTGCGAAGCAATGTGAACACTTGTGCTTCCCAGGCACAGAGAAGGTGCTAGCAGGGAATTCTCTGCCTGCCTTTCCCCAGTGCTCTGCAAGCTCTCCAGGACAACATAAAATCTGGGGCTCTGTGCTTTCTTTCGTTCTGAACAAGTGTTACTGTTTTCTGCACAAAAGCGATTCTGCGAAGCAATGTGAACACTTCTGCTTCCCAGGCACAGAGAAGGTGCTAGCAGGGAATTCTCTGCCTGCCTTTCCCCGGTGCTCTGCAAGCTCTCCAGGACAACAGCAAATCTGGGGCTCTGTGCTTTCTTTCGTTCTGAACAAGTGTTACTGTTTTCTGCACAAAAGCGATTCTGCGAAGCAATGTGAACAGGCACAGAGAAGGTGCTAGCAGGGAATTCTCTGCCTGCCTTTCCCCAGTGCTCTGCAAGCTCTCCAGGACAACATAAAATCTGGGGCTCTGTGCTTTCTTTCGTTCTGAACAAGTGTTACTGTTTTCTGCACAAAAGCGATTCTGCGAAGCAATGTGAACACTTGTGCTTCCCAGGCACAGAGAAGGTGCTAGCAGGGAATTCTCTGCCTGCCTTTCCCCAGCGCTCTGCAAGCTCTCCAGGACAACAGCAAATCTGGGGCTCTGTGCTTTCTTTCGTTCTGAACAAGTGTTACTGTTTTCTGCACAAAAGCGATTCTGCGAAGCAATGTGAACACTTGTGCTTCCCAGGCACAGAGAAGGTGCTAGCAGGGAATTCTCTGCCTGCCTTTCCCCAGTGCTCTGCAAGCTCTCCAGGACAACATAAAATCTGGGGCTCTGTGCTTTCTTTCGTTCTGAACAAGTGTTACTGTTTTCTGCACAAAAGCGATTCTGCGAAGCAATGTGAACACTTCTGCTTCCCAGGCACAGAGAAGGTGCTAGCAGGGAATTCTCTGCCTGCCTTTCCCCAGTGCTCTGCAAGCTCTCCAGGACAACAGCAAATCTGGGGCTCTGTGCTTTCTTTCGTTCTGAACAAGTGTTACTGTTTTCTGCACAAAAGCGATTCTGCGAAGCAATGTGAACAGGCACAGAGAAGGTGCTAGCAGGGAATTCTCTGCCTGCCTTTCCCCAGTGCTCTGCAAGCTCTCCAGGACAACATAAAATCTGGGGCTCTGTGCTTTCTTTCGTTCTGAACAAGTGTTACTGTTTTCTGCACAAAAGCGATTCTGCCAAGCAATGTGAACACTTGTGCTTCCCAGGCACAGAGAAGGTGCTAGCAGGGAATTCTCTGCCTGCCTTTCCCCAGTGCTCTGCAAGCTGTCCAGGACAACATAAAATCTGGGGCTCTGTGCTTTCTTTCGTTCTGAACAAGTGTTACTGTTTTCTGCACAAAAGCGATTCTGCGAAGCAATGTGAACACTTGTGCTTCCCAGGCACAGAGAAGGTGCTAGCAGGGAATTCTCTGCCTGCCTTTCCCCAGTGCTCTGCAAGCTCTCCAGGACAACATAAAATCTGGGGCTCTGTGCTTTCTTTCGTTCTGAACAAGTGTTACTGTTTTCTGCACAAAAGCGATTCTGCGAAGCAATGTGAACACTTGTGCTTCCCAGGCACAGAGAAGGTGCTAGCAGGGAATTCTCTGCCTGCCTTTCCCCAGTGCTCTGCAAGCTCTCCAGGACAACATAAAATCTGGGGCTCTGTGCTTTCTTTCGTTCTGAACAAGTGTTACTGTTTTCTGCACAAAAGCGATTCTGCGAAGCAATGTGAACACTTGTGCTTCCCAGGCACAGAGAAGGTGCTAGCAGGGAATTCTCTGCCTGCCTTTCCCCAGTGCTCTGCAAGCTCTCCAGGACAACATAAAATCTGGGGCTCTGTGCTTTCTTTCGTTCTGAACAAGTGTTACTGTTTTCTGCACAAAAGCGATTCTGCGAAGCAATGTGAACACTTGTGCTTCCCAGGCACAGAGAAGGTGCTAGCAGGGAATTCTCTGCCTGCCTTTCCCCAGTGCTCTGCAAGCTCTCCAGGACAACATAAAATCTGGGGCTCTGTGCTTTCTTTCGTTCTGAACAAGTGTTACTGTTTTCTGCACAAAAGCGATTCTGCGAAGCAATGTGAACACTTGTGCTTCCCAGGCACAGAGAAGGTGCTAGCAGGGAATTCTCTGCCTGCCTTTCCCCAGTGCTCTGCAAGCTCTCCAGGACAACATAAAATCTGGGGCTCTGTGCTTTCTTTCGTTCTGAACAAGTGTTACTGTTTTCTGCACAAAAGCGATTCTGCCAAGCAATGTGAACAGGCACAGAGAAGGTGCTAGCAGGGAATTCTCTGCCTGCCTTTCCCCAGTGCTCTGCAAGCTCTCCAGGACAACAGCAAATCTGGGGCTCTGTGCTTTCTTTCGTTCTGAACAAGTGTTACTGTTTTCTGCACAAAAGCTATTCTGCGAAGCAATGTGAACACTTGTGCTTCCCAGGCACAGAGAAGGTGCTAGCAGGGAATTCTCTGCCTGCCTTTCCCCAGTGCTCTGCAAGCTCTCCAGGACAACAGCAAATCTGGGGCTCTGTGCTTTCTTTCGTTCTGAACAAGTGTTACTGTTTTCTGCACAAAAGCGATTCTGCGAAGCAATGTGAACACTTGTGCTTCCCAGGCACAGAGAAGGTGCTAGCAGGGAATTCTCTGCCTGCCTTTCCCCAGTGCTCTGCAAGCTGTCCAGGACAACATAAAATCTGGGGCTCTGTGCTTTCTTTCGTTCTGAACAAGTGTTACTGTTTTCTGCACAAAAGCGATTCTGCGAAGCAATGTGAACACTTGTGCTTCCCAGGCACAGAGAAGGTGCTAGCAGGGAATTCTCTGCCTGCCTTTCCCCAGTGCTCTGCAAGCTCTCCAGGACAACATAAAATCTGGGGCTCTGTGCTTTCTTTCATTCTGAACAAGTGTTACTGTTTTCTGCACAAAAGCGATTCTGCGAAGCAATGTGAACATTTGTGCTTCCCAGGCACAGAGAAGGTGCTAGCAGGGAATTCTCTGCCTGCCTTTCCCCAGTGCTCTGCAAGCTCTCCAGGACAACATAAAATCTGGGGCTCTGTGCTTTCTTTCGTTCTGAACAAGTGTTACTGTTTTCTGCACAAAAGCGATTCTGCCAAGCAATGTGAACACTTGTGCTTCCCAGGCACAGAGAAGGTGCTAGCAGGGAATTCTCTGCCTGCCTTTCCCCAGTGCTCTGCAAGCTCTCCAGGACAACATAAAATCTGGGGCTCTGTGCTTTCTTTCGTTCTGAACAAGTGTTACTGTTTTCTGCACAAAAGCGATTCTGCCAAGCAATGTGAACAGGCACAGAGAAGGTGCTAGCAGGGAATTCTCTGCCTGCCTTTCCCCAGTGCTCTGCAAGCTCTCCAGGACAACAGCAAATCTGGGGCTCTGTGCTTTCTTTCGTTCTGAACAAGTGTTACTGTTTTCTGCACAAAAGCGATTCTGCGAAGCAATGTGAACACTTGTGCTTCCCAGGCACAGAGAAGGTGCTAGCAGGGAATTCTCTGCCTGCCTTTCCCCAGTGCTCTGCAAGCTCTCCAGGACAACATAAAATCTGGGGCTCTGTGCTTTCTTTCGTTCTGAACAAGTGTTAATGTTTTCTGCACAAAAGCAATTCTGCGAAGCAATGTGAACACTTCTGCTTCCCAGGCACAGAGAAGGTGCTAGCAGGGAATTCTCTGCCTGCCTTTCCCCAGTGCTCTGCAAGCTCTCCAGGACAACATAAAATCTGGGGCTCTGTGCTTTCTTTCGTTCTGAACAAGTGTTACTGTTTTCTGCACAAAAGCGATTCTGCGAAGCAATGTGAACAGGCACAGAGAAGGTGCTAGCAGGGAATTCTCTGCCTGCCTTTCCCCAGTGCTCTGCAAGCTCTCCAGGACAACATAAAATCTGGGGCTCTGTGCTTTCTTTCGTTCTGAACAAGTGTTACTGTTTTCTGCACAAAAGCTATTCTGCGAAGCAATGTGAACACTTGTGCTTCCCAGGCACAGAGAAGGTGCTAGCAGGGAATTCTCTGCCTGCCTTTCCCCAGTGCTCTGCAAGCTCTCCAGGACAACAGCAAATCTGGGGCTCTGTGCTTTCTTTCGTTCTGAACAAGTGTTACTGTTTTCTGCACAAAAGCGATTCTGCGAAGCAATGTGAACAGGCACAGAGAAGGTGCTAGCAGGGAATTCTCTGCCTGCCTTTCCCCAGTGCTCTGCAAGCTCTCCAGGACAACAGCAAATCTGGGGCTCTGTGCTTTCTTTCGTTCTGAACAAGTGTTACTGTTTTCTGCACAAAAGCGATTCTGCGAAGCAATGTGAACACTTGTGCTTCCCAGGCACAGAGAAGGTGCTAGCAGGGAATTCTCTGCCTGCCTTTCCCCAGTGCTCTGCAAGCTCTCCAGGACAACATAAAATCTGGGGCTCTGTGCTTTCTTTCATTCTGAACAAGTGTTACTGTTTTCTGCACAAAAGCGATTCTGCGAAGCAATGTGAACACTTCTGCTTCCCAGGCACAGAGAAGGTGCTAGCAGGGAATTCTCTGCCTGCCTTTCCCCAGTGCTCTGCAAGCTCTCCAGGACAACATAAAATCTGGGGCTCTGTGCTTTCTTTCGTTCTGAACAAGTGTTACTGTTTTCTGCACAAAAGCGATTCTGCCAAGCAATGTGAACACTTCTGCTTCCCAGGCACAGAGAAGGTGCTAGCAGGGAATTCTCTGCCTGCCTTTCCCCAGTGCTCTGCAAGCTCTCCAGGACAACATAAAATCTGGGGCTCTGTGCTTTCTTTCGTTCTGAACAAGTGTTACTGTTTTCTGCACAAAAGCGATTCTGCCAAGCAATGTGAACACTTGTGCTTCCCAGGCACAGAGAAGGTGCTAGCAGGGAATTCTCTGCCTGCCTTTCCCCAGTGCTCTGCAAGCTCTCCAGGACAACATAAAATCTGGGGCTCTGTGCTTTCTTTCGTTCTGAACAAGTGTTACTGTTTTCTGCACAAAAGCGTTTCTGCGAAGCAATGTGAACACTTGTGCTTCCCAGGAACAGAGAAGGTGCTAGCAGGGAATTCTCTGCCTGCCTTTCCCCAGTGCTCTGCAAGCTCTCCAGGACAACAGCAAATCTGGGGCTCTGTGCTTTCTTTCGTTCTGAACAAGTGTTAATGTTTTCTGCACAAAAGCAATTCTGCGAAGCAATGTGAACACTTCTGCTTCCCAGGCACAGAGAAGGTGCTAGCAGGGAATTCTCTGCCTGCCTTTCCCCAGTGCTCTGCAAGCTCTCCAGGACAACATAAAATCTGGGGCTCTGTGCTTTCTTTCGTTCTGAACAAGTGTTACTGTTTTCTGCACAAAAGCGATTCTGCGAAGCAATGTGAACAGGCACAGAGAAGGTGCTAGCAGGGAATTCTCTGCCTGCCTTTCCCCAGTGCTCTGCAAGCTCTCCAGGACAACATAAAATCTGGGGCTCTGTGCTTTCTTTCGTTCTGAACAAGTGTTAATGTTTTCTGCACAAAAGCGATTCTGCGAAGCAATGTGAACACTTGTGCTTCCCAGGCACAGAGAAGGTGCTAGCAGGGAATTCTCTGCCTGCCTTTCCCCAGTGCTCTGCAAGCTCTCCAGGACAACAGCAAATCTGGGGCTCTGTGCTTTCTTTCGTTCTGAACAAGTGTTACTGTTTTCTGCACAAAAGCGATTCTGCGAAGCAATGTGAACACTTGTGCTTCCCAGGCACAGAGAAGGTGCTAGCAGGGAATTCTCTGCCTGCCTTTCCCCAGTGCTCTGCAAGCTCTCCAGGACAACATAAAATCTGGGGCTCTGTGCTTTCTTTCGTTCTGAACAAGTGTTACTGTTTTCTGCACAAAAGCGATTCTGCGAAGCAATGTGAACAGGCACAGAGAAGGTGCTAGCAGGGAATTCTCTGCCTGCCTTTCCCCAGTGCTCTGCAAGCTCTCCAGGACAACAGCAAATCTGGGGCTCTGTGCTTTCTTTCGTTCTGAACAAGTGTTACTGTTTTCTGCACAAAAGCGATTCTGCGAAGCAATGTGAACACTTGTGCTTCCCAGGCACAGAGAAGGTGCTAGCAGGGAATTCTCTGCCTGCCTTTCCCCAGTGCTCTGCAAGCTCTCCAGGACAACATAAAATCTGGGGCTCTGTGCTTTCTTTCGTTCTGAACAAAGTGTTACTGTTTTCTGCACAAAAGCGATTCTGCGAAGCAATGTGAACAGGCACAGAGAAGGTGCTAGCAGGGAATTCTCTGCCTGCCTTTCCCCAGTGCTCTGCAAGCTCTCCAGGACAACATAAAATCTGGGGCTCTGTGCTTTCTTTCGTTCTGAACAACTGTTACTGTTTTCTGCACAAAAGCGATTCTGCGAAGCAATGTGAACACTTGTGCTTCCCAGGCACAGAGAAGGTGCTAGCAGGGAATTCTCTGCCTGCCTTTCCCCAGTGCTCTGCAAGCTCTCCAGGACAACATAAAATCTGGGGCTCTGTGCTTTCTTTCGTTCTGAACAAGTGTTAGTGTTTTCTGCACAAAAGCAATTCTGGAAGCAATGTGAACACTTGTGCTTCCCAGGCACAGAGAAGGTGCTAGCAGGGAATTCTCTGCCTGCCTTTCCCCAGTGCTCTGCAAGCTCTCCAGGACAACAGCAAATCTGGGGCTCTGTGCTTTCTTTCGTTCTGAACAAGTGTTACTGTTTTCTGCACAAAAGCGATTCTGCGAAGCAATGTGAACACTTGTGCTTCCCAGGCACAGAGAAGGTGCTAGCAGGGAATTCTCTGCCTGCCTTTCCCCAGTGCTCTGCAAGCTCTCCAGGACAACATAAAATCTGGGGCTCTGTGCTTTCTTTCGTTCTGAACAAGTGTTACTGTTTTCTGCACAAAAGCGATTCTGTGAAGCAATGTGAACACTTCTGCTTCCCAGGCACAGAGAAGGTGCTAGCAGGGAATTCTCTGCCTGCCTTTCCCCAGTGCTCTGCAAGCTCTCCAGGACAACATAAAATCTGGGGCTCTGTGCTTTCTTTCATTCTGAACAAGTGTTACTGTTTTCTGCACAAAAGCGATTCTGCGAAGCAATGTGAACAGGCACAGAGAAGGTGCTAGCAGGGAATTCTCTGCCTGCCTTTCCCCAGTGCTCTGCAAGCTCTCCAGGACAACATAAAATCTGGGGCTCTGTGCTTTCTTTCGTTCTGAACAAGTGTTACTGTTTTCTGCACAAAAGCGATTCTGCGAAGCAATGTGAACACTTGTGCTTCCCAGGCACAGAGAAGGTGCTAGCAGGGAATTCTCTGCCTGCCTTTCCCCAGTGCTCTGCAAGCTCTCCAGGACAACATAAAATCTGGGGCTCTGTGCTTTCTTTCGTTCTGAACAAGTGTTACTGTTTTCTGCACAAAAGCGATTCTGCGAAGCAATGTGAACAGGCACAGAGAAGGTGCTAGCAGGGAATTCTCTGCCTGCCTTTCCCCAGTGCTCTGCAAGCTCTCCAGGACAACATAAAATCTGGGGCTCTGTGCTTTCTTTCGTTCTGAACAAGTGTTACTGTTTTCTGCACAAAAGCGATTCTGCCAAGCAATGTGAACACTTGTGCTTCCCAGGCACAGAGAAGGTGCTAGCAGGGAATTCTCTGCCTGCCTTTCCCCAGTGCTCTGCAAGCTCTCCAGGACAACATAAAATCTGGGGCTCTGTGCTTTCTTTCGTTCTGAACAAGTGTTACTGTTTTCTGCACAAAAGCGATTCTGCGAAGCAATGTGAACACTTGTGCTTCCCAGGCACAGAGAAGGTGCTAGCAGGGAATTCTCTGCCTGCCTTTCCCCAGTGCTCTGCAAGCTCTCCAGGACAACATAAAATCTGGGGCTCTGTGCTTTCTTTCGTTCTGAACAAGTGTTACTGTTTTCTGCACAAAAGCGATTCTGCCAAGCAATGTGAACACTTCTGCTTCCCAGGCACAGAGAAGGTGCTAGCAGGGAATTCTCTGCCTGCCTTTCCCCAGTGCTCTGCAAGCTCTCCAGGACAACATAAAATCTGGGGCTCTGTGCTTTCTTTCGTTCTGAACAAGTGTTACTGTTTTCTGCACAAAAGCGATTCTGCGAAGCAATGTGAACACTTCTGCTTCCCAGGCACAGAGAAGGTGCTAGCAGGGAATTCTCTGCCTGCCTTTCCCCAGTGCTCTGCAAGCTCTCCAGGACAACATAAAATCTGGGGCTCTGTGCTTTCTTTCGTTCTGAACAAGTGTTAGTGTTTTCTGCACAAAAGCAATTCTGGAAGCAATGTGAACACTTGTGCTTCCCAGGCACAGAGAAGGTGCTAGCAGGGAATTCTCTGCCTGCCTTTCCCCAGTGCTCTGCAAGCTCTCCAGGACAACAGCAAATCTGGGGCTCTGTGCTTTCTTTCGTTCTGAACAAGTGTTACTGTTTTCTGCACAAAAGCGATTCTGCGAAGCAATGTGAACACTTGTGCTTCCCAGGCACAGAGAAGGTGCTAGCAGGGAATTCTCTGCCTGCCTTTCCCCAGTGCTCTGCAAGCTCTCCAGGACAACATAAAATCTGGGGCTCTGTGCTTTCTTTCGTTCTGAACAAGTGTTACTGTTTTCTGCACAAAAGCGATTCTGTGAAGCAATGTGAACACTTCTGCTTCCCAGGCACAGAGAAGGTGCTAGCAGGGAATTCTCTGCCTGCCTTTCCCCAGTGCTCTGCAAGCTCTCCAGGACAACATAAAATCTGGGGCTCTGTGCTTTCTTTCGTTCTGAACAAGTGTTACTGTTTTCTGCACAAAAGCGATTCTGCGAAGCAATGTGAACAGGCACAGAGAAGGTGCTAGCAGGGAATTCTCTGCCTGCCTTTCCCCAGTGCTCTGCAAGCTCTCCAGGACAACATAAAATCTGGGGCTCTGTGCTTTCTTTCGTTCTGAACAAGTGTTACTGTTTTCTGCACAAAAGCGATTCTGCCAAGCAATGTGAACACTTGTGCTTCCCAGGCACAGAGAAGGTGCTAGCAGGGAATTCTCTGCCTGCCTTTCCCCAGTGCTCTGCAAGCTCTCCAGGACAACATAAAATCTGGGGCTCTGTGCTTTCTTTCGTTCTGAACAAGTGTTACTGTTTTCTGCACAAAAGCGATTCTGCGAAGCAATGTGAACACTTGTGCTTCCCAGGCACAGAGAAGGTGCTAGCAGGGAATTCTCTGCCTGCCTTTCCCCAGTGCTCTGCAAGCTCTCCAGGACAACATAAAATCTGGGGCTCTGTGCTTTCTTTCGTTCTGAACAAGTGTTACTGTTTTCTGCACAAAAGCGATTCTGCGAAGCAATGTGAACACTTGTGCTTCCCAGGCACAGAGAAGGTGCTAGCAGGGAATTCTCTGCCTGCCTTTCCCCAGTGCTCTGCAAGCTCTCCAGGACAACATAAAATCTGGGGCTCTGTGCTTTCTTTCGTTCTGAACAAGTGTTACTGTTTTCTGCACAAAAGCGATTCTGCGAAGCAATGTGAACACTTGTGCTTCCCAGGCACAGAGAAGGTGCTAGCAGGGAATTCTCTGCCTGCCTTTCCCCAGTGCTCTGCAAGCTCTCCAGGACAACATAAAATCTGGGGCTCTGTGCTTTCTTTCGTTCTGAACAAGTGTTACTGTTTTCTGCACAAAAGCGATTCTGCCAAGCAATGTGAACACTTCTGCTTCCCAGGCACAGAGAAGGTGCTAGCAGGGAATTCTCTGCCTGCCTTTCCCCAGTGC
Source organism: Strix uralensis (assembly GCF_047716275.1). NCBI lineage: Eukaryota > Metazoa > Chordata > Aves > Strigiformes > Strigidae > Strix > Strix uralensis. The sequence goes on from NW_027436854.1 coordinate 80,438, forward strand.
TCTGCAAGCTCTCCAGGACAACAGCAAATCTGGGGCTCTGTGCTTTCTTTCGTTCTGAACAAGTGTTACTGTTTTCTGCACAAAAGCGATTCTGCGAAGCAATGTGAACCAGGCACAGAGAAGGTGCTAGCAGGGAATTCTCTGCCTGCCTTTCCCCAGTGCTCTGCAAGCTCTCCAGGACAACATAAAATCTGGGGCTCTGTGCTTTCTTTCGTTCTGAACAAGTGTTACTGTTTTCTGCACAAAAGCGATTCTGCGAAGCAATGTGAACACTTGTGCTTCCCAGGCACAGAGAAGGTGCTAGCAGGGAATTCTCTGCCTGCCTTTCCCAGTGCTCTGCAAGCTCTCCAGGACAACATAAAATCTGGGGCTCTGTGCTTTCTTTCGTTCTGAACAAGTGTTACTGTTTTCTGCACAAAAGCGATTCTGCGAAGCAATGTGAACACTTGTGCTTCCCAGGCACAGAGAAGGTGCTAGCAGGGAATTCTCTGCCTGCCTTTCCCCAGTGCTCTGCAAGCTCTCCAGGACAACATAAAATCTGGGGCTCTGTGCTTTCTTTCGTTCTGAACAAGTGTTACTGTTTTCTGCACAAAAGCGATTCTGCGAAGCAATGTGAACACTTGTGCTTCCCAGGCACAGAGAAGGTGCTAGCAGGGAATTCTCTGCCTGCCTTTCCCCAGTGCTCTGCAAGCTCTCCAGGACAACAGCAAATCTGGGGCTCTGTGCTTTCTTTCGTTCTGAACAAGTGTTACTGTTTTCTGCACAAAAGCGATTCTGCGAAGCAATGTGAACAGGCACAGAGAAGGTGCTAGCAGGGAATTCTCTGCCTGCCTTTCCCCAGTGCTCTGCAAGCTCTCCAGGACAACATAAAATCTGGGGCTCTGTGCTTTCTTTCGTTCTGAACAAGTGTTACTGTTTTCTGCACAAAAGCGATTCTGCGAAGCAATGTGAACACTTGTGCTTCCCAGGCACAGAGAAGGTGCTAGCAGGGAATTCTCTGCCTGCCTTTCCCCAGTGCTCTGCAAGCTGTCCAGGACAACATAAAATCTGGGGCTCTGTGCTTTCTTTCGTTCTGAACAAGTGTTACTGTTTTCTGCACAAAAGCGATTCTGCGAAGCAATGTGAACACTTGTGCTTCCCAGGCACAGAGAAGGTGCTAGCAGGGAATTCTCTGCCTGCCTTTCCCCAGTGCTCTGCAAGCTCTCCAGGACAACATAAAATCTGGGGCTCTGTGCTTTCTTTCGTTCTGAACAAGTGTTACTGTTTTCTGCACAAAAGCGATTCTGCGAAGCAATGTGAACAGGCACAGAGAAGGTGCTAGCAGGGAATTCTCTGCCTGCCTTTCCCCAGTGCTCTGCAAGCTCTCCAGGACAACATAAAATCTGGGGCTCTGTGCTTTCTTTCGTTCTGAACAAGTGTTACTGTTTTCTGCACAAAAGCGATTCTGCGAAGCAATGTGAACACTTGTGCTTCCCAGGCACAGAGAAGGTGCTAGCAGGGAATTCTCTGCCTGCCTTTCCCCAGTGCTCTGCAAGCTCTCCAGGACAACATAAAATCTGGGGCTCTGTGCTTTCTTTCGTTCTGAACAAGTGTTACTGTTTTCTGCACAAAAGCGATTCTGCGAAGCAATGTGAACACTTGTGCTTCCCAGGCACAGAGAAGGTGCTAGCAGGGAATTCTCTGCCTGCCTTTCCCCAGTGCTCTGCAAGCTCTCCAGGACAACAGCAAATCTGGGGCTCTGTGCTTTCTTTCGTTCTGAACAAGTGTTACTGTTTTCTGCACAAAAGCGATTCTGCGAAGCAATGTGAACAGGCACAGAGAAGGTGCTAGCAGGGAATTCTCTGCCTGCCTTTCCCCAGTGCTCTGCAAGCTCTCCAGGACAACATAAAATCTGGGGCTCTGTGCTTTCTTTCGTTCTGAACAAGTGTTACTGTTTTCTGCACAAAAGCGATTCTGCGAAGCAATGTGAACACTTGTGCTTCCCAGGCACAGAGAAGGTGCTAGCAGGGAATTCTCTGCCTGCCTTTCCCCAGTGCTCTGCAAGCTCTCCAGGACAACATAAAATCTGGGGCTCTGTGCTTTCTTTCGTTCTGAACAAGTGTTACTGTTTTCTGCACAAAAGCGATTCTGCGAAGCAATGTGAACACTTGTGCTTCCCAGGCACAGAGAAGGTGCTAGCAGGGAATTCTCTGCCTGCCTTTCCCCAGTGCTCTGCAAGCTCTCCAGGACAACATAAAATCTGGGGCTCTGTGCTTTCTTTCGTTCTGAACAAGTGTTACTGTTTTCTGCACAAAAGCGATTCTGCGAAGCAATGTGAACACTTCTGCTTCCCAGGCACAGAGAAGGTACTAGCAGGGAATTCTCTGCCTGCCTTTCCCCAGTGCTCTGCAAGCTCTCCAGGACAACAGCAAATCTGGGGCTCTGTGCTTTCTTTCATTCTGAACAAGTGTTACTGTTTTCTGCACAAAAGCGATTCTGCGAAGCAATGTGAACAGGCACAGAGAAGGTGCTAGCAGGGAATTCTCTGCCTGCCTTTCCCCAGTGCTCTGCAAGCTCTCCAGGACAACATAAAATCTGGGGCTCTGTGCTTTCTTTCGTTCTGAACAAGTGTTACTGTTTTCTGCACAAAAGCGATTCTGCCAAGCAATGTGAACACTTGTGCTTCCCAGGCACAGAGAAGGTGCTAGCAGGGAATTCTCTGCCTGCCTTTCCCCAGTGCTCTGCAAGCTGTCCAGGACAACATAAAATCTGGGGCTCTGTGCTTTCTTTCGTTCTGAACAAGTGTTACTGTTTTCTGCACAAAAGCGATTCTGCGAAGCAATGTGAACACTTGTGCTTCCCAGGCACAGAGAAGGTGCTAGCAGGGAATTCTCTGCCTGCCTTTCCCCAGTGCTCTGCAAGCTCTCCAGGACAACATAAAATCTGGGGCTCTGTGCTTTCTTTCGTTCTGAACAAGTGTTACTGTTTTCTGCACAAAAGCGATTCTGCGAAGCAATGTGAACAGGCACAGAGAAGGTGCTAGCAGGGAATTCTCTGCCTGCCTTTCCCCAGTGCTCTGCAAGCTCTCCAGGACAACAGCAAATCTGGGGCTCTGTGCTTTCTTTCGTTCTGAACAAGTGTTACTGTTTTCTGCACAAAAGCGATTCTGCGAAGCAATGTGAACACTTGTGCTTCCCAGGCACAGAGAAGGTGCTAGCAGGGAATTCTCTGCCTGCCTTTCCCCAGTGCTCTGCAAGCTCTCCAGGACAACATAAAATCTGGGGCTCTGTGCTTTCTTTCGTTCTGAACAAGTGTTACTGTTTTCTGCACAAAAGCGATTCTGTGAAGCAATGTGAACACTTCTGCTTCCCAGGCACAGAGAAGGTGCTAGCAGGGAATTCTCTGCCTGCCTTTCCCCAGTGCTCTGCAAGCTCTCCAGGACAACATAAAATCTGGGGCTCTGTGCTTTCTTTCGTTCTGAACAAGTGTTACTGTTTTCTGCACAAAAGCGATTCTGCGAAGCAATGTGAACACTTGTGCTTCCCAGGCACAGAGAAGGTGCTAGCAGGGAATTCTCTGCCTGCCTTTCCCCAGTGCTCTGCAAGCTCTCCAGGACAACATAAAATCTGGGGCTCTGTGCTTTCTTTCGTTCTGAACAAGTGTTACTGTTTTCTGCACAAAAGCGATTCTGCGAAGCAATGTGAACACTTGTGCTTCCCAGGCACAGAGAAGGTGCTAGCAGGGAATTCTCTGCCTGCCTTTCCCCAGTGCTCTGCAAGCTCTCCAGGACAACATAAAATCTGGGGCTCTGTGCTTTCTTTCGTTCTGAACAAGTGTTACTGTTTTCTGCACAAAAGCGATTCTGCGAAGCAATGTGAACACTTGTGCTTCCCAGGCACAGAGAAGGTGCTAGCAGGGAATTCTCTGCCTGCCTTTCCCCAGTGCTCTGCAAGCTCTCCAGGACAACATAAAATCTGGGGCTCTGTGCTTTCTTTCGTTCTGAACAAGTGTTACTGTTTTCTGCACAAAAGCGATTCTGCCAAGCAATGTGAACAGGCACAGAGAAGGTGCTAGCAGGGAATTCTCTGCCTGCCTTTCCCCAGTGCTCTGCAAGCTCTCCAGGACAACATAAAATCTGGGGCTCTGTGCTTTCTTTCGTTCTGAACAAGTGTTACTGTTTTCTGCACAAAAGCTATTCTGCGAAGCAATGTGAACACTTGTGCTTCCCAGGCACAGAGAAGGTGCTAGCAGGGAATTCTCTGCCTGCCTTTCCCCAGTGCTCTGCAAGCTCTCCAGGACAACAGCAAATCTGGGGCTCTGTGCTTTCTTTAGTTCTGAACAAGTGTTACTGTTTGCTGCACAAAAGCGATTCTGCGAAGCAATGTGAACACTTGTGCTTCCCAGGCACAGAGAAGGTGCTAGCAGGGAATTCTCTGCCTGCCTTTCCCCAGTGCTCTGCAAGCTGTCCAGGACAACATAAAATCTGGGGCTCTGTGCTTTCTTTCGTTCTGAACAAGTGTTACTGTTTTCTGCACAAAAGCGATTCTGCGAAGCAATGTGAACACTTGTGCTTCCCAGGCACAGAGAAGGTGCTAGCAGGGAATTCTCTGCCTGCCTTTCCCCAGTGCTCTGCAAGCTCTCCAGGACAACATAAAATCTGGGGCTCTGTGCTTTCTTTCGTTCTGAACAAGTGTTACTGTTTTCTGCACAAAAGCGATTCTGCGAAGCAATGTGAACACTTGTGCTTCCCAGGCACAGAGAAGGTGCTAGCAGGGAATTCTCTGCCTGCCTTTCCCCAGTGCTCTGCAAGCTCTCCAGGACAACATAAAATCTGGGGCTCTGTGCTTTATTTCGTTCTGAACAAGTGTTACTGTTTTCTGCACAAAAGCGATTCTGCGAAGCAATGTGAACACTTGTGCTTCCCAGGCACAGAGAAGGTGCTAGCAGGGAATTCTCTGCCTGCCTTTCCCCAGTGCTCTGCAAGCTCTCCAGGACAACATAAAATCTGGGGCTCTGTGCTTTCTTTCGTTCTGAACAAGTGTTACTGTTTTCTGCACAAAAGCTATTCTGCGAAGCAATGTGAACACTTGTGCTTCCCAGGCACAGAGAAGGTGCTAGCAGGGAATTCTCTGCCTGCCTTTCCCCAGTGCTCTGCAAGCTCTCCAGGACAACAGCAAATCTGGGGCTCTGTGCTTTCTTTCGTTCTGAACAAGTGTTACTGTTTTCTGCACAAAAGCGATTCTGCGAAGCAATGTGAACACTTGTGCTTCCCAGGCACAGAGAAGGTGCTAGCAGGGAATTCTCTGCCTGCCTTTCCCCAGTGCTCTGCAAGCTCTCCAGGACAACATAAAATCTGGGGCTCTGTGCTTTCTTTCGTTCTGAACAAGTGTTACTGTTTTCTGCACAAAAGCGATTCTGCGAAGCAATGTGAACACTTGTGCTTCCCAGGCACAGAGAAGGTGCTAGCAGGGAATTCTCTGCCTGCCTTTCCCCAGTGCTCTGCAAGCTCTCCAGGACAACATAAAATCTGGGGCTCTGTGCTTTCTTTCATTCTGAACAAGTGTTACTGTTTTCTGCACAAAAGCGATTCTGCGAAGCAATGTGAACACTTCTGCTTCCCAGGCACAGAGAAGGTGCTAGCAGGGAATTCTCTGCCTGCCTTTCCCCAGTGCTCTGCAAGCTCTCCAGGACAACATAAAATCTGGGGCTCTGTGCTTTCTTTCGTTCTGAACAAGTGTTACTGTTTTCTGCACAAAAGCGATTCTGCGAAGCAATGTGAACACTTGTGCTTCCCAGGCACAGAGAAGGTGCTAGCAGGGAATTCTCTGCCTGCCTTTCCCCAGTGCTCTGCAAGCTCTCCAGGACAACATAAAATCTGGGGCTCTGTGCTTTCTTTCGTTCTGAACAAGTGTTACTGTTTTCTGCACAAAAGCGATTCTGCCAAGCAATGTGAACAGGCACAGAGAAGGTGCTAGCAGGGAATTCTCTGCCTGCCTTTCCCCAGTGCTCTGCAAGCTCTCCAGGACAACAGCAAATCTGGGGCTCTGTGCTTTCTTTCGTTCTGAACAAGTGTTACTGTTTTCTGCACAAAAGCTATTCTGCGAAGCAATGTGAACACTTGTGCTTCCCAGGCACAGAGAAGGTGCTAGCAGGGAATTCTCTGCCTGCCTTTCCCCAGTGCTCTGCAAGCTCTCCAGGACAACAGCAAATCTGGGGCTCTGTGCTTTCTTTCGTTCTGAACAAGTGTTACTGTTTTCTGCACAAAAGCTATTCTGCGAAGCAATGTGAACACTTGTGCTTCCCAGGCACAGAGAAGTTGCTAGCAGGGAATTCTCTGCCTGCCTTTCCCCAGTGCTCTGCAAGCTCTCCAGGACAACATAAAATCTGGGGCTCTGTGCTTTCTTTCGTTCTGAACAAGTGTTACTGTTTTCTGCACAAAAGCGATTCTGCCAAGCAATGTGAACACTTCTGCTTCCCAGGCACAGAGAAGGTGCTAGCAGGGAATTCTCTGCCTGCCTTTCCCCAGTGCTCTGCAAGCTCTCCAGGACAACAGCAAATCTGGGGCTCTGTGCTTTCTTTCGTTCTGAACAAGTGTTACTGTTTTCTGCACAAAAGCGATTCTGCCAAGCAATGTGAACAGGCACAGAGAAGGTGCTAGCAGGGAATTCTCTGCCTGCCTTTCCCCAGTGCTCTGCAAGCTCTCCAGGACAACAGCAAATCTGGGGCTCTGTGCTTTCTTTCGTTCTGAACAAGTGTTACTGTTTTCTGCACAAAAGCGATTCTGCCAAGCAATGTGAACACTTGTGCTTCCCAGGCACAGAGAAGGTGCTAGCAGGGAATTCTCTGCCTGCCTTTCCCCAGTGCTCTGCAAGCTCTCCAGGACAACATAAAATCTGGGGCTCTGTGCTTTCTTTCGTTCTGAACAAGTGTTACTGTTTTCTGCACAAAAGCGATTCTGCGAAGCAATGTGAACACTTGTGCTTCCCAGGCACAGAGAAGGTGCTAGCAGGGAATTCTCTGCCTGCCTTTCCCCAGTGCTCTGCAAGCTCTCCAGGACAACAGCAAATCTGGGGCTCTGTGCTTTCTTTCGTTCTGAACAAGTGTTACTGTTTTCTGCACAAAAGCGATTCTGCGAAGCAATGTGAACACTTGTGCTTCCCAGGCACAGAGAAGGTGCTAGCAGGGAATTCTCTGCCTGCCTTTCCCCAGTGCTCTGCAAGCTCTCCAGGACATCAGCAAATCTGGGGCTCTGTGCTTTCTTTCGTTCTGAACAAGTGTTACTGTTTTCTGCACAAAAGCGATTCTGCGAAGCAATGTGAACACTTGTGCTTCCCAGGCACAGAGAAGGTGCTAGCAGGGAATTCTCTGCCTGCCTTTCCCCAGTGCTCTGCAAGCTCTCCAGGACAACATAAAATCTGGGGCTCTGTGCTTTCTTTCGTTCTGAACAAGTGTTACTGTTTTCTGCACAAAAGCGATTCTGCGAAGCAATGTGAACACTTGTGCTTCCCAGGCACAGAGAAGGTGCTAGCAGGGAATTCTCTGCCTGCCTTTCCCCAGTGCTCTGCAAGCTCTCCAGGACAACATAAAATCTGGGGCTCTGTGCTTTCTTTCGTTCTGAACAAGTGTTACTGTTTTCTGCACAAAAGCGATTCTGCGAAGCAATGTGAACACTTCTGCTTCCCAGGCACAGAGTAGGTGCTAGCAGGGAATTCTCTGCCTGCCTTTCCCCAGTGCTCTGCAAGCTCTCCAGGACAACATAAAATCTGGGGCTCTGTGCTTTCTTTCGTTCTGAACAAGTGTTACTGTTTTCTGCACAAAAGCGATTCTGCGAAGCAATGTGAACACTTGTGCTTCCCAGGCACAGAGAAGGTGCTAGCAGGGAATTCTCTGCCTGCCTTTCCCCAGTGCTCTGCAAGCTCTCCAGGACAACATAAAATCTGGGGCTCTGTGCTTTCTTTCGTTCTGAACAAGTGTTACTGTTTTCTGCACAAAAGCGATTCTGCGAAGCAATGTGAACACTTGTGCTTCCCAGGAACAGAGAAGGTGCTAGCAGGGAATTCTCTGCCTGCCTTTCCCCAGTGCTCTGCAAGCTCTCCAGGACAACATAAAATCTGGGGCTCTGTGCTTTCTTTCGTTCTGAACAAGTGTTAATGTTTTCTGCACAAAAGCAATTCTGCGAAGCAATGTGAACACTTCTGCTTCCCAGGCACAGAGAAGGTGCTAGCAGGGAATTCTCTGCCTGCCTTTCCCCAGTGCTCTGCAAGCTCTCCAGGACAACATAAAATCTGGGGCTCTGTGCTTTCTTTCGTTCTGAACAAGTGTTACTGTTTTCTGCACAAAAGCGATTCTGCGAAGCAATGTGAACAGGCACAGAGAAGGTGCTAGCAGGGAATTCTCTGCCTGCCTTTCCCCAGTGCTCTGCAAGCTCTCCAGGACAACATAAAATCTGGGGCTCTGTGCTTTCTTTCGTTCTGAACAAGTGTTACTGTTTTCTGCACAAAAGCGATTCTGCGAAGCAATGTGAACACTTGTGCTTCCCAGGCACAGAGAAGGTGCTAGCAGGGAATTCTCTGCCTGCCTTTCCCCAGTGCTCTGCAAGCTCTCCAGGACAACAGCAAATCTGGGGCTCTGTGCTTTCTTTCGTTCTGAACAAGTGTTACTGTTTTCTGCACAAAAGCGATTCTGCGAAGCAATGTGAACACTTGTGCTTCCCAGGCACAGAGAAGGTGCTAGCAGGGAATTCTCTGCCTGCCTTTCCCCAGTGCTCTGCAAGCTCTCCAGGACAACATAAAATCTGGGGCTCTGTGCTTTCTTTCGTTCTGAACAAGTGTTACTGTTTTCTGCACAAAAGCGATTCTGCGAAGCAATGTGAACAGGCACAGAGAAGGTGCTAGCAGGGAATTCTCTGCCTGCCTTTCCCCAGTGCTCTGCAAGCTCTCCAGGACAACAGCAAATCTGGGGCTCTGTGCTTTCTTTCGTTCTGAACAAGTGTTACTGTTTTCTGCACAAAAGCGATTCTGCGAAGCAATGTGAACACTTGTGCTTCCCAGGCACAGAGAAGGTGCTAGCAGGGAATTCTCTGCCTGCCTTTCCCCAGTGCTCTGCAAGCTCTCCAGGACAACATAAAATCTGGGGCTCTGTGCTTTCTTTCGTTCTGAACAAAGTGTTACTGTTTTCTGCACAAAAGCGATTCTGCGAAGCAATGTGAACAGGCACAGAGAAGGTGCTAGCAGGGAATTCTCTGCCTGCCTTTCCCCAGTGCTCTGCAAGCTCTCCAGGACAACATAAAATCTGGGGCTCTGTGCTTTCTTTCGTTCTGAACAACTGTTACTGTTTTCTGCACAAAAGCGATTCTGCGAAGCAATGTGAACACTTGTGCTTCCCAGGCACAGAGAAGGTGCTAGCAGGGAATTCTCTGCCTGCCTTTCCCCAGTGCTCTGCAAGCTCTCCAGGACAACATAAAATCTGGGGCTCTGTGCTTTCTTTCGTTCTGAACAAGTGTTAGTGTTTTCTGCACAAAAGCAATTCTGGAAGCAATGTGAACACTTGTGCTTCCCAGGCACAGAGAAGGTGCTAGCAGGGAATTCTCTGCCTGCCTTTCCCCAGTGCTCTGCAAGCTCTCCAGGACAACAGCAAATCTGGGGCTCTGTGCTTTCTTTCGTTCTGAACAAGTGTTACTGTTTTCTGCACAAAAGCGATTCTGCGAAGCAATGTGAACACTTGTGCTTCCCAGGCACAGAGAAGGTGCTAGCAGGGAATTCTCTGCCTGCCTTTCCCCAGTGCTCTGCAAGCTCTCCAGGACAACATAAAATCTGGGGCCCTGTGCTTTCTTTCGTTCTGAACAAGTGTTACTGTTTTCTGCACAAAAGCGATTCTGCGAAGCAATGTGAACACTTGTGCTTCCCAGGCACAGAGAAGGTGCTAGCAGGGAATTCTCTGCCTGCCTTTCCCCAGTGCTCTGCAAGCTCTCCAGGACAACAGCAAATCTGGGGCTCTGTGCTTTCTTTCGTTCTGAACAAGTGTTACTGTTTTCTGCACAAAAGCGATTCTGCGAAGCAATGTGAACACTTGTGCTTCCCAGGCACAGAGAAGGTGCTAGCAGGGAATTCTCTGCCTGCCTTTCCCCAGTGCTCTGCAAGCTCTCCAGGACAACAGCAAATCTGGGGCTCTGTGCTTTCTTTCGTTCTGAACAAGTGTTACTGTTTTCTGCACAAAAGCGATTCTGCAAAGCAATGTGAACAGGCACAGAGAAGGTGCTAGCAGGGAATTCTCTGCCTGCCTTTCCCCAGTGCTCTGCAAGCTCTCCAGGACAACAGCAAATCTGGGGCTCTGTGCTTTCTTTCGTTCTGAACAAGTGTTACTGTTTTCTGCACAAAAGCGATTCTGCCAAGCAATGTGAACACTTCTGCTTCCCAGGCACAGAGAAGGTGCTAGCAGGGAATTCTCTGCCTGCCTTTCCCCAGTGCTCTGCAAGCTCTCCAGGACAACATAAAATCTGGGGCTCTGTGCTTTCTTTCGTTCTGAACAAGTGTTACTGTTTTCTGCACAAAAGCGATTCTGCGAAGCAATGTGAACAGGCACAGAGAAGGTGCTAGCAGGGAATTCTCTGCCTGCCTTTCCCCAGTGCTCTGCAAGCTCTCCAGGACAACATAAAATCTGGGGCTCTGTGCTTTCTTTCGTTCTGAACAAGTGTTACTGTTTTCTGCACAAAAGCGATTCTGCGAAGCAATGTGAACACTTGTGCTTCCCAGGAACAGAGAAGGTGCTAGCAGGGAATTCTCTGCCTGCCTTTCCCCAGTGCTCTGCAAGCTCTCCAGGACAACATAAAATCTGGGGCTCTGTGCTTTATTTCGTTCTGAACAAGTGTTACTGTTTTCTGCACAAAAGCAATTCTGCGAAGCAATGTGAACACTTGTGCTTCCCAGGCACAGAGAAGGTGCTAGCAGGGAATTCTCTGCCTGCCTTTCCCCAGTGCTCTGCAAGCTCTCCAGGACAACATAAAATCTGGGGCTCTGTGCTTTCTTTCGTTCTGAACAAGTGTTACTGTTTTCTGCACAAAAGCGATTCTGCGAAGCAATGTGAACAGGCACAGAGAAGGTGCTAGCAGGGAATTCTCTGCCTGCCTTTCCCCAGTGCTCTGCAAGCTCTCCAGGACAACAGCAAATCTGGGGCTCTGTGCTTTCTTTCGTTCTGAACAAGTGTTACTGTTTTCTGCACAAAAGCGATTCTGCGAAGCAATGTGAACACTTGTGCTTCCCAGGCACAGAGAAGGTGCTAGCAGGGAATTCTCTGCCTGCCTTTCCCCAGTGCTCTGCAAGCTCTCCAGGACAACATAAAATCTGGGGCTCTGTGCTTTCTTTCGTTCTGAACAAGTGTTACTGTTTTCTGCACAAAAGCGATTCTGCGAAGCAATGTGAACACTTGTGCTTCCCAGGCACAGAGAAGGTGCTAGCAGGGAATTCTCTGCCTGCCTTTCCCCAGTGCTCTGCAAGCTCTCCAGGACAACATAAAATCTGGGGCTCTGTGCTTTCTTTCGTTCTGAACAAGTGTTACTGTTTTCTGCACAAAAGCGATTCTGCGAAGCAATGTGAACAGGCACAGAGAAGGTGCTAGCAGGGAATTCTCTGCCTGCCTTTCCCCAGTGCTCTGCAAGCTCTCCAGGACAACAGCAAATCTGGGGCTCTGTGCTTTCTTTCGTTCTGAACAAGTGTTACTGTTTTCTGCACAAAAGCGATTCTGCGAAGCAATGTGAACACTTGTGCTTCCCAGGCACAGAGAAGGTGCTAGCAGGGAATTCTCTGCCTGCCTTTCCCCAGTGCTCTGCAAGCTCTCCAGGACAACATAAAATCTGGGGCTCTGTGCTTTCTTTCGTTCTGAACAAGTGTTACTGTTTTCTGCACAAAAGCGATTCTGCGAAGCAATGTGAACACTTGTGCTTCCCAGGCACAGAGAAGGTGCTAGCAGGGAATTCTCTGCCTGCCTTTCCCCAGTGCTCTGCAAGCTCTCCAGGACAACATAAAATCTGGGGCTCTGTGCTTTCTTTCGTTCTGAACAAGTGTTACTGTTTTCTGCACAAAAGCGATTCTGCGAAGCAATGTGAACACTTGTGCTTCCCAGGCACAGAGAAGGTGCTAGCAGGGAATTCTCTGCCTGCCTTTCCCCAGTGCTCTGCAAGCTCTCCAGGACAACATAAAATCTGGGGCTCTGTGCTTTCTTTCGTTCTGAACAAGTGTTAGTGTTTTCTGCACAAAAGCAATTCTGGAAGCAATGTGAACACTTGTGCTTCCCAGGCACAGAGAAGGTGCTAGCAGGGAATTCTCTGCCTGCCTTTCCCCAGTGCTCTGCAAGCTCTCCAGGACAACATAAAATCTGGGGCTCTGTGCTTTCTTTCGTTCTGAACAAGTGTTACTGTTTTCTGCACAAAAGCGATTCTGCGAAGCAATGTGAACAGGCACAGAGAAGGTGCTAGCAGGGAATTCTCTGCCTGCCTTTCCCCAGTGCTCTGCAAGCTCTCCAGGACAACATAAAATCTGGGGCTCTGTGCTTTCTTTCGTTCTGAACAAGTGTTACTGTTTTCTGCACAAAAGCGATTCTGCGAAGCAATGTGAACACTTGTGCTTCCCAGGAACAGAGAAGGTGCTAGCAGGGAATTCTCTGCCTGCCTTTCCCCAGTGCTCTGCAAGCTCTCCAGGACAACATAAAATCTGGGGCTCTGTGCTTTATTTCGTTCTGAACAAGTGTTACTGTTTTCTGCACAAAAGCAATTCTGCGAAGCAATGTGAACACTTGTGCTTCCCAGGCACAGAGAAGGTGCTAGCAGGGAATTCTCTGCCTGCCTTTCCCCAGTGCTCTGCAAGCTCTCCAGGACAACATAAAATCTGGGGCTCTGTGCTTTCTTTCGTTCTGAACAAGTGTTACTGTTTTCTGCACAAAAGCGATTCTGCGAAGCAATGTGAACAGGCACAGAGAAGGTGCTAGCAGGGAATTCTCTGCCTGCCTTTCCCCAGTGCTCTGCAAGCTCTCCAGGACAACAGCAAATCTGGGGCTCTGTGCTTTCTTTCGTTCTGAACAAGTGTTACTGTTTTCTGCACAAAAGCGATTCTGCGAAGCAATGTGAACACTTGTGCTTCCCAGGCACAGAGAAGGTGCTAGCAGGGAATTCTCTGCCTGCCTTTCCCCAGTGCTCTGCAAGCTCTCCAGGACAACATAAAATCTGGGGCTCTGTGCTTTCTTTCGTTCTGAACAAGTGTTACTGTTTTCTGCACAAAAGCGATTCTGCGAAGCAATGTGAACACTTGTGCTTCCCAGGCACAGAGAAGGTGCTAGCAGGGAATTCTCTGCCTGCCTTTCCCCAGTGCTCTGCAAGCTCTCCAGGACAACATAAAATCTGGGGCTCTGTGCTTTCTTTCGTTCTGAACAAGTGTTACTGTTTTCTGCACAAAAGCGATTCTGCGAAGCAATGTGAACAGGCACAGAGAAGGTGCTAGCAGGGAATTCTCTGCCTGCCTTTCCCCAGTGCTCTGCAAGCTCTCCAGGACAACAGCAAATCTGGGGCTCTGTGCTTTCTTTCGTTCTGAACAAGTGTTACTGTTTTCTGCACAAAAGCGATTCTGCGAAGCAATGTGAACACTTGTGCTTCCCAGGCACAGAGAAGGTGCTAGCAGGGAATTCTCTGCCTGCCTTTCCCCAGTGCTCTGCAAGCTCTCCAGGACAACATAAAATCTGGGGCTCTGTGCTTTCTTTCGTTCTGAACAAGTGTTACTGTTTTCTGCACAAAAGCGATTCTGCGAAGCAATGTGAACACTTGTGCTTCCCAGGCACAGAGAAGGTGCTAGCAGGGAATTCTCTGCCTGCCTTTCCCCAGTGCTCTGCAAGCTCTCCAGGACAACATAAAATCTGGGGCTCTGTGCTTTCTTTCGTTCTGAACAAGTGTTACTGTTTTCTGCACAAAAGCGATTCTGCGAAGCAATGTGAACACTTGTGCTTCCCAGGCACAGAGAAGGTGCTAGCAGGGAATTCTCTGCCTGCCTTTCCCCAGTGCTCTGCAAGCTCTCCAGGACAACATAAAATCTGGGGCTCTGTGCTTTCTTTCGTTCTGAACAAGTGTTAGTGTTTTCTGCACAAAAGCAATTCTGGAAGCAATGTGAACACTTGTGCTTCCCAGGCACAGAGAAGGTGCTAGCAGGGAATTCTCTGCCTGCCTTTCCCCAGTGCTCTGCAAGCTCTCCAGGACAACAGCAAATCTGGGGCTCTGTGCTTTCTTTCGTTCTGAACAAGTGTTACTGTTTTCTGCACAAAAGCGATTCTGCGAAGCAATGTGAACACTTGTGCTTCCCAGGCACAGAGAAGGTGCTAGCAGGGAATTCTCTGCCTGCCTTTCCCCAGTGCTCTGCAAGCTCTCCAGGACAACATAAAATCTGGGGCTCTGTGCTTTCTTTCGTTCTGAACAAGTGTTACTGTTTTCTGCACAAAAGCGATTCTGCGAAGCAATGTGAACACTTGTGCTTCCCAGGCACAGAGAAGGTGCTAGCAGGGAATTCTCTGCCTGCCTTTCCCCAGTGCTCTGCAAGCTCTCCAGGACAACAGCAAATCTGGGGCTCTGTGCTTTCTTTCGTTCTGAACAAGTGTTACTGTTTTCTGCACAAAAGCGATTCTGCGAAGCAATGTGAACACTTGTGCTTCCCAGGCACAGAGAAGGTGCTAGCAGGGAATTCTCTGCCTGCCTTTCCCCAGTGCTCTGCAAGCTCTCCAGGACAACAGCAAATCTGGGGCTCTGTGCTTTCTTTCGTTCTGAACAAGTGTTACTGTTTTCTGCACAAAAGCAATTCTGCCAAGCAATGTGAACAGGCACAGAGAAGGTGCTAGCAGGGAATTCTCTGCCTGCCTTTCCCCAGTGCTCTGCAAGCTCTCCAGGACAACAGCAAATCTGGGGCTCTGTGCTTTCTTTCGTTCTGAACAAGTGTTACTGTTTTCTGCACAAAAGCGATTCTGCCAAGCAATGTGAACACTTGTGCTTCCCAGGCACAGAGAAGGTGCTAGCAGGGAATTCTCTGCCTGCCTTTCCCCAGTGCTCTGCAAGCTCTCCAGGACAACATAAAATCTGGGGCTCTGTGCTTTCTTTCGTTCTGAACAAAGTGTTACTGTTTTCTGCACAAAAGCGATTCTGCGAAGCAATGTGAACAGGCACAGAGAAGGTGCTAGCAGGGAATTCTCTGCCTGCCTTTCCCCAGTGCTCTGCAAGCTCTCCAGGACAACATAAAATCTGGGGCTCTGTGCTTTCTTTCGTTCTGAACAACTGTTACTGTTTTCTGCACAAAAGCGATTCTGCGAAGCAATGTGAACACTTGTGCTTCCCAGGCACAGAGAAGGTGCTAGCAGGGAATTCTCTGCCTGCCTTTCCCCAGTGCTCTGCAAGCTCTCCAGGACAACATAAAATCTGGGGCTCTGTGCTTTCTTTCGTTCTGAACAAGTGTTAGTGTTTTCTGCACAAAAGCAATTCTGGAAGCAATGTGAACACTTGTGCTTCCCAGGCACAGAGAAGGTGCTAGCAGGGAATTCTCTGCCTGCCTTTCCCCAGTGCTCTGCAAGCTCTCCAGGACAACAGCAAATCTGGGGCTCTGTGCTTTCTTTCGTTCTGAACAAGTGTTACTGTTTTCTGCACAAAAGCGATTCTGCGAAGCAATGTGAACACTTGTGCTTCCCAGGCACAGAGAAGGTGCTAGCAGGGAATTCTCTGCCTGCCTTTCCCCAGTGCTCTGCAAGCTCTCCAGGACAACAGCAAATCTGGGGCTCTGTGCTTTCTTTCGTTCTGAACAAGTGTTACTGTTTTCTGCACAAAAGCGATTCTGCCAAGCAATGTGAACACTTCTGCTTCCCAGGCACAGAGAAGGTGCTAGCAGGGAATTCTCTGCCTGCCTTTCCCCAGTGCTCTGCAAGCTCTCCAGGACAACAGCAAATCTGGGGCTCTGTGCTTTCTTTCGTTCTGAACAAGTGTTACTGTTTTCTGCACAAAAGCGATTCTGCCAAGCAATGTGAACAGGCACAGAGAAGGTGCTAGCAGGGAATTCTCTGCCTGCCTTTCCCCAGTGCTCTGCAAGCTCTCCAGGACAACAGCAAATCTGGGGCTCTGTGCTTTCTTTCGTTCTGAACAAGTGTTACTGTTTTCTGCACAAAAGCGATTCTGCCAAGCAATGTGAACACTTCTGCTTCCAGGCACAGAGAAGGTGCTAGCAGGGAATTCTCTGCCTGCCTTTCCCCAGTGCTCTGCAAGCTCTCCAGGACAACATAAAATCTGGGGCTCTGTGCTTTCTTTCGTTCTGAACAAGTGTTACTGTTTTCTGCACAAAAGCGATTCTGCGAAGCAATGTGAACAGGCACAGAGAAGGTGCTAGCAGGGAATTCTCTGCCTGCCTTTCCCCAGTGCTCTGCAAGCTCTCCAGGACAACATAAAATCTGGGGCTCTGTGCTTTCTTTCGTTCTGAACAAGTGTTACTGTTTTCTGCACAAAAGCGATTCTGCAAAGCAATGTGAACACTTGTGCTTCCCAGGAACAGAGAAGGTGCTAGCAGGGAATTCTCTGCCTGCCTTTCCCCAGTGCTCTGCAAGCTCTCCAGGACAACATAAAATCTGGGGCTCTGTGCTTTATTTCGTTCTGAACAAGTGTTACTGTTTTCTGCACAAAAGCAATTCTGCGAAGCAATGTGAACACTTGTGCTTCCCAGGCACAGAGAAGGTGCTAGCAGGGAATTCTCTGCCTGCCTTTCCCCAGTGCTCTGCAAGCTCTCCAGGACAACATAAAATCTGGGGCTCTGTGCTTTCTTTCGTTCTGAACAAGTGTTACTGTTTTCTGCACAAAAGCGATTCTGCGAAGCAATGTGAACAGGCACAGAGAAGGTGCTAGCAGGGAATTCTCTGCCTGCCTTTCCCCAGTGCTCTGCAAGCTCTCCAGGACAACATAAAATCTGGGGCTCTGTGCTTTCTTTCGTTCTGAACAAGTGTTACTGTTTTCTGCACAAAAGCGATTCTGCGAAGCAATGTGAACACTTGTGCTTCCCAGGCACAGAGAAGGTGCTAGCAGGGAATTCTCTGCCTGCCTTTCCCCAGTGCTCTGCAAGCTCTCCAGGACAACATAAAATCTGGGGCTCTGTGCTTTCTTTCGTTCTGAACAAGTGTTACTGTTTTCTGCACAAAAGCGATTCTGCGAAGCAATGTGAACAGGCACAGAGAAGGTGCTAGCAGGGAATTCTCTGCCTGCCTTTCCCCAGTGCTCTGCAAGCTCTCCAGGACAACAGCAAATCTGGGGCTCTGTGCTTTCTTTCGTTCTGAACAAGTGTTACTGTTTTCTGCACAAAAGCGATTCTGCGAAGCAATGTGAACACTTGTGCTTCCCAGGCACAGAGAAGGTGCTAGCAGGGAATTCTCTGCCTGCCTTTCCCCAGTGCTCTGCAAGCTCTCCAGGACAACATAAAATCTGGGGCTCTGTGCTTTCTTTCGTTCTGAACAAGTGTTACTGTTTTCTGCACAAAAGCGATTCTGCGAAGCAATGTGAACACTTGTGCTTCCCAGGCACAGAGAAGGTGCTAGCAGGGAATTCTCTGCCTGCCTTTCCCCAGTGCTCTGCAAGCTCTCCAGGACAACATAAAATCTGGGGCTCTGTGCTTTCTTTCGTTCTGAACAAGTGTTACTGTTTTCTGCACAAAAGCGATTCTGCGAAGCAATGTGAACACTTGTGCTTCCCAGGCACAGAGAAGGTGCTAGCAGGGAATTCTCTGCCTGCCTTTCCCCAGTGCTCTGCAAGCTCTCCAGGACAACATAAAATCTGGGGCTCTGTGCTTTCTTTCGTTCTGAACAAGTGTTAGTGTTTTCTGCACAAAAGCAATTCTGGAAGCAATGTGAACACTTGTGCTTCCCAGGCACAGAGAAGGTGCTAGCAGGGAATTCTCTGCCTGCCTTTCCCCAGTGCTCTGCAAGCTCTCCAGGACAACAGCAAATCTGGGGCTCTGTGCTTTCTTTCGTTCTGAACAAGTGTTACTGTTTTCTGCACAAAAGCGATTCTGCGAAGCAATGTGAACACTTGTGCTTCCCAGGCACAGAGAAGGTGCTAGCAGGGAATTCTCTGCCTGCCTTTCCCCAGTGCTCTGCAAGCTCTCCAGGACAACATAAAATCTGGGGCCCTGTGCTTTCTTTCGTTCTGAACAAGTGTTACTGTTTTCTGCACAAAAGCGATTCTGCGAAGCAATGTGAACACTTGTGCTTCCCAGGCACAGAGAAGGTGCTAGCAGGGAATTCTCTGCCTGCCTTTCCCCAGTGCTCTGCAAGCTCTCCAGGACAACATAAAATCTGGGGCTCTGTGCTTTCTTTCGTTCTGAACAAGTGTTACTGTTTTCTGCACAAAAGCGATTCTGCGAAGCAATGTGAACACTTCTGCTTCCCAGGCACAGAGAAGGTGCTAGCAGGGAATTCTCTGCCTGCCTTTCCCCAGTGCTCTGCAAGCTCTCCAGGACAACAGCAAATCTGGGGCTCTGTGCTTTCTTTCGTTCTGAACAAGTGTTACTGTTTTCTGCACAAAAGCAATTCTGCCAAGCAATGTGAACAGGCACAGAGAAGGTGCTAGCAGGGAATTCTCTGCCTGCCTTTCCCCAGTGCTCTGCAAGCTCTCCAGGACAACAGCAAATCTGGGGCTCTGTGCTTTCTTTCGTTCTGAACAAGTGTTACTGTTTTCTGCACAAAAGCGATTCTGCCAAGCAATGTGAACACTTCTGCTTCCCAGGCACAGAGAAGGTGCTAGCAGGGAATTCTCTGCCTGCCTTTCCCCAGTGCTCTGCAAGCTCTCCAGGACAACATAAAATCTGGGGCTCTGTGCTTTCTTTCGTTCTGAACAACTGTTACTGTTTTCTGCACAAAAGCGATTCTGCGAAGCAATGTGAACAGGCACAGAGAAGGTGCTAGCAGGGAATTCTCTGCCTGCCTTTCCCCAGTGCTCTGCAAGCTCTCCAGGACAACATAAAATCTGGGGCTCTGTGCTTTCTTTCGTTCTGAACAAGTGTTACTGTTTTCTGCACAAAAGCGATTCTGCGAAGCAATGTGAACACTTGTGCTTCCCAGGAACAGAGAAGGTGCTAGCAGGGAATTCTCTGCCTGCCTTTCCCCAGTGCTCTGCAAGCTCTCCAGGACAACATAAAATCTGGGGCTCTGTGCTTTCTTTCGTTCTGAACAAGTGTTACTGTTTTCTGCACAAAAGCAATTCTGCGAAGCAATGTGAACACTTGTGCTTCCCAGGCACAGAGAAGGTGCTAGCAGGGAATTCTCTGCCTGCCTTTCCCCAGTGCTCTGCAAGCTCTCCAGGACAACATAAAATCTGGGGCTCTGTGCTTTCTTTCGTTCTGAACAAGTGTTACTGTTTTCTGCACAAAAGCGATTCTGCGAAGCAATGTGAACAGGCACAGAGAAGGTGCTAGCAGGGAATTCTCTGCCTGCCTTTCCCCAGTGCTCTGCAAGCTCTCCAGGACAACATAAAATCTGGGGCTCTGTGCTTTCTTTCGTTCTGAACAAGTGTTACTGTTTTCTGCACAAAAGCGATTCTGCGAAGCAATGTGAACACTTGTGCTTCCCAGGCACAGAGAAGGTGCTAGCAGGGAATTCTCTGCCTGCCTTTCCCCAGTGCTCTGCAAGCTCTCCAGGACAACATAAAATCTGGGGCTCTGTGCTTTCTTTCGTTCTGAACAAGTGTTACTGTTTTCTGCACAAAAGCGATTCTGCGAAGCAATGTGAACACTTGTGCTTCCCAGGCACAGAGAAGGTGCTAGCAGGGAATTCTCTGCCTGCCTTTCCCCAGTGCTCTGCAAGCTCTCCAGGACAACATAAAATCTGGGGCTCTGTGCTTTCTTTCGTTCTGAACAAGTGTTACTGTTTTCTGCACAAAAGCGATTCTGCGAAGCAATGTGAACAGGCACAGAGAAGGTGCTAGCAGGGAATTCTCTGCCTGCCTTTCCCCAGTGCTCTGCAAGCTCTCCAGGACAACATAAAATCTGGGGCTCTGTGCTTTCTTTCGTTCTGAACAAGTGTTACTGTTTTCTGCACAAAAGCGATTCTGCGAAGCAATGTGAACACTTCTGCTTCCCAGGCACAGAGAAGGTGCTAGCAGGGAATTCTCTGCCTGCCTTTCCCCAGTGCTCTGCAAGCTCTCCAGGACAACATAAAATCTGGGGCTCTGTGCTTTCTTTCGTTCTGAACAAGTGTTACTGTTTTCTGCACAAAAGCGATTCTGCGAAGCAATGTGAACACTTGTGCTTCCCAGGCACAGAGAAGGTGCTAGCAGGGAATTCTCTGCCTGCCTTTCCCCAGTGCTCTGCAAGCTCTCCAGGACAACATAAAATCTGGGGCTCTGTGCTTTCTTTCGTTCTGAACAAGTGTTACTGTTTTCTGCACAAAAGCGATTCTGCGAAGCAATGTGAACACTTGTGCTTCCCAGGCACAGAGAAGGTGCTAGCAGGGAATTCTCTGCCTGCCTTTCCCCAGTGCTCTGCAAGCTCTCCAGGACAACATAAAATCTGGGGCTCTGTGCTTTCTTTCGTTCTGAACAAAGTGTTACTGTTTTCTGCACAAAAGCGATTCTGCGAAGCAATGTGAACAGGCACAGAGAAGGTGCTAGCAGGGAATTCTCTGCCTGCCTTTCCCCAGTGCTCTGCAAGCTCTCCAGGACAACATAAAATCTGGGGCTCTGTGCTTTCTTTCGTTCTGAACAACTGTTACTGTTTTCTGCACAAAAGCGATTCTGCGAAGCAATGTGAACAGGCACAGAGAAGGTGCTAGCAGGGAATTCTCTGCCTGCCTTTCCCCAGTGCTCTGCAAGCTCTCCAGGACAACATAAAATCTGGGGCTCTGTGCTTTCTTTCGTTCTGAACAAGTGTTACTGTTTTCTGCACAAAAGCGATTCTGCGAAGCAATGTGAACACTTGTGCTTCCCAGGCACAGAGAAGGTGCTAGCAGGGAATTCTCTGCCTGCCTTTCCCCAGTGCTCTGCAAGCTCTCCAGGACAACATAAAATCTGGGGCTCTGTGCTTTCTTTCGTTCTGAACAAGTGTTACTGTTTTCTGCACAAAAGCTATTCTGCGAAGCAATGTGAACACTTGTGCTTCCCAGGCACAGAGAAGGTGCTAGCAGGGAATTCTCTGCCTGCCTTTCCCCAGTGCTCTGCAAGCTCTCCAGGACAACATAAAATCTGGGGCTCTGTGCTTTCTTTCGTTCTGAACAAAGTGTTACTGTTTTCTGCACAAAAGCGATTCTGCGAAGCAATGTGAACAGGCACAGAGAAGGTGCTAGCAGGGAATTCTCTGCCTGCCTTTCCCCAGTGCTCTGCAAGCTCTCCAGGACAACATAAAATCTGGGGCTCTGTGCTTTCTTTCGTTCTGAACAACTGTTACTGTTTTCTGCACAAAAGCGATTCTGCGAAGCAATGTGAACACTTGTGCTTCCCAGGCACAGAGAAGGTGCTAGCAGGGAATTCTCTGCCTGCCTTTCCCCAGTGCTCTGCAAGCTCTCCAGGACAACAGCAAATCTGGGGCTCTGTGCTTTCTTTCGTTCTGAACAAGTGTTACTGTTTTCTGCACAAAAGCAATTCTGGAAGCAATGTGAACACTTGTGCTTCCCAGGCACAGAGAAGGTGCTAGCAGGGAATTCTCTGCCTGCCTTTCCCCAGTGCTCTGCAAGCTCTCCAGGACAACAGCAAATCTGGGGCTCTGTGCTTTCTTTCGTTCTGAACAAGTGTTACTGTTTTCTGCACAAAAGCGATTCTGCGAAGCAATGTGAACACTTGTGCTTCCCAGGCACAGAGAAGGTGCTAGCAGGGAATTCTCTGCCTGCCTTTCCCCAGTGCTCTGCAAGCTCTCCAGGACAACAGCAAATCTGGGGCTCTGTGCTTTCTTTCGTTCTGAACAAGTGTTACTGTTTTCTGCACAAAAGCGATTCTGCCAAGCAATGTGAACACTTGTGCTTCCCAGGCACAGAGAAGGTGCTAGCAGGGAATTCTCTGCCTGCCTTTCCCCAGTGCTCTGCAAGCTCTCCAGGACAACATAAAATCTGGGGCTCTGTGCTTTCTTTCGTTCTGAACAAGTGTTACTGTTTTCTGCACAAAAGCGATTCTGCCAAGCAATGTGAAAAGGCACAGAGAAGGTGCTAGCAGGGAATTCTCTGCCTGCCTTTCCCCAGTGCTCTGCAAGCTCTCCAGGACAACATAAAATCTGGGGCTCTGTGCTTTCTTTCATTCTGAACAAGTGTTACTGTTTTCTGCACAAAAGCGATTCTGCGAAGCAATGTGAACACTTGTGCTTCCCAGGCACAGAGAAGGTGCTAGCAGGGAATTCTCTGCCTGCCTTTCCCCAGTGCTCTGCAAGCTCTCCAGGACAACATAAAATCTGGGGCTCTGTGCTTTCTTTCGTTCTGAACAAGTGTTACTGTTTTCTGCACAAAAGCGATTCTGCCAAGCAATGTGAACACTTCTGCTTCCCAGGCACAGAGAAGGTGCTAGCAGGGAATTCTCTGCCTGCCTTTCCCCAGTGCTCTGCAAGCTCTCCAGGACAACAGCAAATCTGGGGCTCTGTGCTTTCTTTCGTTCTGAACAAGTGTTACTGTTTTCTGCACAAAAGCGATTCTGCGAAGCAATGTGAACACTTGTGCTTCCCAGGCACAGAGAAGGTGCTAGCAGGGAATTCTCTGCCTGCCTTTCCCCAGTGCTCTGCAAGCTCTCCAGGACAACATAAAATCTGGGGCTCTGTGCTTTCTTTCATTCTGAACAAGTGTTACTGTTTTCTGCACAAAAGCGATTCTGCGAAGCAATGTGAACACTTCTGCTTCCCAGGCACAGAGAAGGTGCTAGCAGGGAATTCTCTGCCTGCCTTTCCCCAGTGCTCTGCAAGCTCTCCAGGACAACATAAAATCTGGGGCTCTGTGCTTTCTTTCGTTCTGAACAAGTGTTACTGTTTTCTGCACAAAAGCGATTCTGCGAAGCAATGTGAACACTTGTGCTTCCCAGGCACAGAGAAGGTGCTAGCAGGGAATTCTCTGCCTGCCTTTCCCCAGTGCTCTGCAAGCTCTCCAGGACAACATAAAATCTGGGGCTCTGTGCTTTCTTTCGTTCTGAACAAGTGTTACTGTTTTCTGCACAAAAGCTATTCTGCGAAGCAATGTGAACACTTGTGCTTCCCAGGCACAGAGAAGGTGCTAGCAGGGAATTCTCTGCCTGCCTTTCCCCAGTGCTCTGCAAGCTCTCCAGGACAACATAAAATCTGGGGCTCTGTGCTTTCTTTCGTTCTGAACAAAGTGTTACTGTTTTCTGCACAAAAGCGATTCTGCGAAGCAATGTGAACAGGCACAGAGAAGGTGCTAGCAGGGAATTCTCTGCCTGCCTTTCCCCAGTGCTCTGCAAGCTCTCCAGGACAACAGCAAATCTGGGGCTCTGTGCTTTCTTTCGTTCTGAACAACTGTTACTGTTTTCTGCACAAAAGCGATTCTGCGAAGCAATGTGAACACTTGTGCTTCCCAGGCACAGAGAAGGTGCTAGCAGGGAATTCTCTGCCTGCCTTTCCCCAGTGCTCTGCAAGCTCTCCAGGACAACAGCAAATCTGGGGCTCTGTGCTTTCTTTCGTTCTGAACAAGTGTTACTGTTTTCTGCACAAAAGCAATTCTGGAAGCAATGTGAACACTTGTGCTTCCCAGGCACAGAGAAGGTGCTAGCAGGGAATTCTCTGCCTGCCTTTCCCCAGTGCTCTGCAAGCTCTCCAGGACAACAGCAAATCTGGGGCTCTGTGCTTTCTTTCGTTCTGAACAAGTGTTACTGTTTTCTGCACAAAAGCGATTCTGCCAAGCAATGTGAACACTTGTGCTTCCCAGGCACAGAGAAGGTGCTAGCAGGGAATTCTCTGCCTGCCTTTCCCCAGTGCTCTGCAAGCTCTCCAGGACAACAGCAAATCTGGGGCTCTGTGCTTTCTTTCGTTCTGAACAAGTGTTACTGTTTTCTGCACAAAAGCGATTCTGCCAAGCAATGTGAACACTTGTGCTTCCCAGGCACAGAGAAGGTGCTAGCAGGGAATTCTCTGCCTGCCTTTCCCCAGTGCTCTGCAAGCTCTCCAGGACAACAGCAAATCTGGGGCTCTGTGCTTTCTTTCGTTCTGAACAAGTGTTACTGTTTTCTGCACAAAAGCGATTCTGCGAAGCAATGTGAAAAGGCACAGAGAAGGTGCTAGCAGGGAATTCTCTGCCTGCCTTTCCCCAGTGCTCTGCAAGCTCTCCAGGACAACATAAAATCTGGGGCTCTGTGCTTTCTTTCATTCTGAACAAGTGTTACTGTTTTCTGCACAAAAGCGATTCTGCGAAGCAATGTGAACACTTGTGCTTCCCAGGCACAGAGAAGGTGCTAGCAGGGAATTCTCTGCCTGCCTTTCCCCAGTGCTCTGCAAGCTCTCCAGGACAACATAAAATCTGGGGCTCTGTGCTTTCTTTCGTTCTGAACAAGTGTTACTGTTTTCTGCACAAAAGCGATTCTGCGAAGCAATGTGAACACTTGTGCTTCCCAGGCACAGAGAAGGTGCTAGCAGGGAATTCTCTGCCTGCCTTTCCCCAGTGCTCTGCAAGCTCTCCAGGACAACATAAAATCTGGGGCTCTGTGCTTTCTTTCGTTCTGAACAAGTGTTACTGTTTTCTGCACAAAAGCGATTCTGCGAAGCAATGTGAACACTTGTGCTTCCCAGGCACAGAGAAGGTGCTAGCAGGGAATTCTCTGCCTGCCTTTCCCCAGTGCTCTGCAAGCTCTCCAGGACAACATAAAATCTGGGGCTCTGTGCTTTCTTTCATTCTGAACAAGTGTTACTGTTTTCTGCACAAAAGCGATTCTGCGAAGCAATGTGAACACTTCTGCTTCCCAGGCACAGAGAAGGTGCTAGCAGGGAATTCTCTGCCTGCCTTTCCCCAGTGCTCTGCAAGCTCTCCAGGACAACATAAAATCTGGGGCTCTGTGCTTTCTTTCGTTCTGAACAAGTGTTACTGTTTTCTGCACAAAAGCGATTCTGCGAAGCAATGTGAACACTTGTGCTTCCCAGGCACAGAGAAGGTGCTAGCAGGGAATTCTCTGCCTGCCTTTCCCCAGTGCTCTGCAAGCTCTCCAGGACAACATAAAATCTGGGGCTCTGTGCTTTCTTTCGTTCTGAACAAGTGTTACTGTTTTCTGCACAAAAGCGATTCTGCGAAGCAATGTGAACACTTGTGCTTCCCAGGCACAGAGAAGGTGCTAGCAGGGAATTCTCTGCCTGCCTTTCCCCAGTGCTCTGCAAGCTCTCCAGGACAACATAAAATCTGGGGCTCTGTGCTTTCTTTCGTTCTGAACAAGTGTTACTGTTTTCTGCACAAAAGCGATTCTGCGAAGCAATGTGAACACTTGTGCTTCCCAGGCACAGAGAAGGTGCTAGCAGGGAATTCTCTGCCTGCCTTTCCCCAGTGCTCTGCAAGCTCTCCAGGACAACAGCAAATCTGGGGCTCTGTGCTTTCTTTCGTTCTGAACAAGTGTTACTGTTTTCTGCACAAAAGCGATTCTGCGAAGCAATGTGAACACTTGTGCTTCCCAGGCACAGAGAAGGTGCTAGCAGGGAATTCTCTGCCTGCCTTTCCCCAGTGCTCTGCAAGCTCTCCAGGACAACATAAAATCTGGGGCTCTGTGCTTTCTTTCGTTCTGAACAAGTGTTACTGTTTTCTGCACAAAAGCGATTCTGCGAAGCAATGTGAACACTTGTGCTTCCCAGGCACAGAGAAGGTGCTAGCAGGGAATTCTCTGCCTGCCTTTCCCCAGTGCTCTGCAAGCTCTCCAGGACAACATAAAATCTGGGGCTCTGAGCTTTCTTTCGTTCTGAACAAGTGTTACTGTTTTCTGCACAAAAGCGATTCTGCGAAGCAATGTGAACAGGCACAGAGAAGGTGCTAGCAGGGAATTCTCTGCCTGCCTTTCCCCAGTGCTCTGCAAGCTCTCCAGGACAACAGCAAATCTGGGGCTCTGTGCTTTCTTTCGTTCTGAACAAGTGTTACTGTTTTCTGCACAAAAGCGATTCTGCGAAGCAATGTGAACACTTGTGCTTCCCAGGCACAGAGAAGGTGCTAGCAGGGAATTCTCTGCCTGCCTTTCCCCAGTGCTCTGCAAGCTCTCCAGGACAACATAAAATCTGGGGCTCTGTGCTTTCTTTCGTTCTGAACAAGTGTTACTGTTTTCTGCACAAAAGCGATTCTGCGAAGCAATGTGAACACTTGTGCTTCCCAGGAACAGAGAAGGTGCTAGCAGGGAATTCTCTGCCTGCCTTTCCCCAGTGCTCTGCAAGCTCTCCAGGACAACATAAAATCTGGGGCTCTGTGCTTTCTTTCGTTCTGAACAAGTGTTAATGTTTTCTGCACAAAAGCAATTCTGTGAAGCAATGTGAACACTTCTGCTTCCCAGGCACAGAGAAGGTGCTAGCAGGGAATTCTCTGCCTGCCTTTCCCCAGTGCTCTGCAAGCTCTCCAGGACAACATAAAATCTGGGGCTCTGTGCTTTCTTTCGTTCTGAACAAGTGTTAGTGTTTTCTGCACAAAAGCGATTCTGCCAAGCAATGTGAACAGGCACAGAGAAGGTGCTAGCAGGGAATTCTCTGCCTGCCTTTCCCCAGTGCTCTGCAAGCTGTCCAGGACAACATAAAATCTGGGGCTCTGTGCTTTCTTTCGTTCTGAACAAGTGTTACTGTTTTCTGCACAAAAGCGATTCTGCGAAGCAATGTGAACACTTGTGCTTCCCAGGCACAGAGAAGGTGCTAGCAGGGAATTCTCTGCCTGCCTTTCCCCAGTGCTCTGCAAGCTCTCCAGGACAACATAAAATCTGGGGCTCTGTGCTTTCTTTCGTTCTGAACAAGTGTTACTGTTTTCTGCACAAAAGCTATTCTGCGAAGCAATGTGAACACTTGTGCTTCCCAGGCACAGAGAAGGTGCTAGCAGGGAATTCTCTGCCTGCCTTTCCCCAGTGCTCTGCAAGCTCTCCAGGACAACATAAAATCTGGGGCTCTGTGCTTTCTTTCGTTCTGAACAAGTGTTACTGTTTTCTGCACAAAAGCGATTCTGCGAAGCAATGTGAACAGGCACAGAGAAGGTGCTAGCAGGGAATTCTCTGCCTGCCTTTCCCCAGTGCTCTGCAAGCTCTCCAGGACAACAGCAAATCTGGGGCTCTGTGCTTTCTTTCGTTCTGAACAAGTGTTACTGTTTTCTGCACAAAAGCGATTCTGCGAAGCAATGTGAACACTTGTGCTTCCCAGGCACAGAGAAGGTGCTAGCAGGGAATTCTCTGCCTGCCTTTCCCCAGTGCTCTGCAAGCTCTCCAGGACAACATAAAATCTGGGGCTCTGTGCTTTCTTTCGTTCTGAACAAAGTGTTACTGTTTTCTGCACAAAAGCGATTCTGCGAAGCAATGTGAACAGGCACAGAGAAGGTGCTAGCAGGGAATTCTCTGCCTGCCTTTCCCCAGTGCTCTGCAAGCTCTCCAGGACAACATAAAATCTGGGGCTCTGTGCTTTCTTTCGTTCTGAACAACTGTTACTGTTTTCTGCACAAAAGCGATTCTGCGAAGCAATGTGAACACTTGTGCTTCCCAGGCACAGAGAAGGTGCTAGCAGGGAATTCTCTGCCTGCCTTTCCCCAGTGCTCTGCAAGCTCTCCAGGACAACATAAAATCTGGGGCTCTGTGCTTTCTTTCGTTCTGAACAAGTGTTACTGTTTTCTGCACAAAAGCAATTCTGGAAGCAATGTGAACACTTGTGCTTCCCAGGCACAGAGAAGGTGCTAGCAGGGAATTCTCTGCCTGCCTTTCCCCAGTGCTCTGCAAGCTCTCCAGGACAACAGCAAATCTGGGGCTCTGTGCTTTCTTTCGTTCTGAACAAGTGTTACTGTTTTCTGCACAAAAGCGATTCTGCGAAGCAATGTGAACACTTGTGCTTCCCAGGCACAGAGAAGGTGCTAGCAGGGAATTCTCTGCCTGCCTTTCCCCAGTGCTCTGCAAGCTCTCCAGGACAACATAAAATCTGGGGCTCTGTGCTTTCTTTCGTTCTGAACAAGTGTTACTGTTTTCTGCACAAAAGCGATTCTGCGAAGCAATGTGAACACTTGTGCTTCCCAGGCACAGAGAAGGTGCTAGCAGGGAATTCTCTGCCTGCCTTTCCCCAGTGCTCTGCAAGCTCTCCAGGACAACAGCAAATCTGGGGCTCTGTGCTTTCTTTCGTTCTGAACAAGTGTTACTGTTTTCTGCACAAAAGCGATTCTGCGAAGCAATGTGAACACTTGTGCTTCCCAGGCACAGAGAAGGTGCTAGCAGGGAATTCTCTGCCTGCCTTTCCCCAGTGCTCTGCAAGCTCTCCAGGACAACATAAAATCTGGGGCTCTGTGCTTTCTTTCGTTCTGAACAAGTGTTACTGTTTTCTGCACAAAAGCGATTCTGCGAAGCAATGTGAACACTTGTGCTTCCCAGGCACAGAGAAGGTGCTAGCAGGGAATTCTCTGCCTGCCTTTCCCCAGTGCTCTGCAAGCTCTCCAGGACAACAGCAAATCTGGGGCTCTGTGCTTTCTTTCGTTCTGAACAAGTGTTACTGTTTTCTGCACAAAAGCGATTCTGCCAAGCAATGTGAACACTTGTGCTTCCCAGGCACAGAGAAGGTGCTAGCAGGGAATTCTCTGCCTGCCTTTCCCCAGTGCTCTGCAAGCTCTCCAGGACAACAGCAAATCTGGGGCTCTGTGCTTTCTTTCGTTCTGAACAAGTGTTACTGTTTTCTGCACAAAAGCGATTCTGCGAAGCAATGTGAACACTTGTGCTTCCCAGGCACAGAGAAGGTGCTAGCAGGGAATTCTCTGCCTGCCTTTCCCCAGTGCTCTGCAAGCTCTCCAGGACAACATAAAATCTGGGGCTCTGTGCTTTCTTTCGTTCTGAACAAGTGTTACTGTTTTCTGCACAAAAGCGATTCTGCGAAGCAATGTGAACACTTGTGCTTCCCAGGCACAGAGAAGGTGCTAGCAGGGAATTCTCTGCCTGCCTTTCCCCAGTGCTCTGCAAGCTCTCCAGGACAACATAAAATCTGGGGCTCTGTGCTTTCTTTCGTTCTGAACAAGTGTTACTGTTTTCTGCACAAAAGCGATTCTGCGAAGCAATGTGAACAGGCACAGAGAAGGTGCTAGCAGGGAATTCTCTGCCTGCCTTTCCCCAGTGCTCTGCAAGCTCTCCAGGACAACAGCAAATCTGGGGCTCTGTGCTTTCTTTCGTTCTGAACAAGTGTTACTGTTTTCTGCACAAAAGCGATTCTGCGAAGCAATGTGAACACTTGTGCTTCCCAGGCACAGAGAAGGTGCTAGCAGGGAATTCTCTGCCTGCCTTTCCCCAGTGCTCTGCAAGCTCTCCAGGACAACATAAAATCTGGGGCTCTGTGCTTTCTTTCGTTCTGAACAAGTGTTACTGTTTTCTGCACAAAAGCGATTCTGCGAAGCAATGTGAACACTTGTGCTTCCCAGGAACAGAGAAGGTGCTAGCAGGGAATTCTCTGCCTGCCTTTCCCCAGTGCTCTGCAAGCTCTCCAGGACAACATAAAATCTGGGGCTCTGTGCTTTCTTTCGTTCTGAACAAGTGTTAATGTTTTCTGCACAAAAGCAATTCTGTGAAGCAATGTGAACACTTCTGCTTCCCAGGCACAGAGAAGGTGCTAGCAGGGAATTCTCTGCCTGCCTTTCCCCAGTGCTCTGCAAGCTCTCCAGGACAACATAAAATCTGGGGCTCTGTGCTTTCTTTCGTTCTGAACAAGTGTTAGTGTTTTCTGCACAAAAGCGATTCTGCCAAGCAATGTGAACAGGCACAGAGAAGGTGCTAGCAGGGAATTCTCTGCCTGCCTTTCCCCAGTGCTCTGCAAGCTCTCCAGGACAACATAAAATCTGGGGCTCTGTGCTTTCTTTCGTTCTGAACAAGTGTTACTGTTTTCTGCACAAAAGCGATTCTGCGAAGCAATGTGAACACTTGTGCTTCCCAGGCACAGAGAAGGTGCTAGCAGGGAATTCTCTGCCTGCCTTTCCCCAGTGCTCTGCAAGCTCTCCAGGACAACATAAAATCTGGGGCTCTGTGCTTTCTTTCGTTCTGAACAAGTGTTACTGTTTTCTGCACAAAAGCTATTCTGCGAAGCAATGTGAACACTTGTGCTTCCCAGGCACAGAGAAGGTGCTAGCAGGGAATTCTCTGCCTGCCTTTCCCCAGTGCTCTGCAAGCTCTCCAGGACAACATAAAATCTGGGGCTCTGTGCTTTCTTTCGTTCTGAACAAGTGTTACTGTTTTCTGCACAAAAGCGATTCTGCGAAGCAATGTGAACAGGCACAGAGAAGGTGCTAGCAGGGAATTCTCTGCCTGCCTTTCCCCAGTGCTCTGCAAGCTCTCCAGGACAACAGCAAATCTGGGGCTCTGTGCTTTCTTTCGTTCTGAACAAGTGTTACTGTTTTCTGCACAAAAGCGATTCTGCGAAGCAATGTGAACACTTGTGCTTCCCAGGCACAGAGAAGGTGCTAGCAGGGAATTCTCTGCCTGCCTTTCCCCAGTGCTCTGCAAGCTCTCCAGGACAACATAAAATCTGGGGCTCTGTGCTTTCTTTCGTTCTGAACAAAGTGTTACTGTTTTCTGCACAAAAGCGATTCTGCGAAGCAATGTGAACAGGCACAGAGAAGGTGCTAGCAGGGAATTCTCTGCCTGCCTTTCCCCAGTGCTCTGCAAGCTCTCCAGGACAACATAAAATCTGGGGCTCTGTGCTTTCTTTCGTTCTGAACAACTGTTACTGTTTTCTGCACAAAAGCGATTCTGCGAAGCAATGTGAACACTTGTGCTTCCCAGGCACAGAGAAGGTGCTAGCAGGGAATTCTCTGCCTGCCTTTCCCCAGTGCTCTGCAAGCTCTCCAGGACAACATAAAATCTGGGGCTCTGTGCTTTCTTTCGTTCTGAACAAGTGTTAGTGTTTTCTGCACAAAAGCAATTCTGGAAGCAATGTGAACACTTGTGCTTCCCAGGCACAGAGAAGGTGCTAGCAGGGAATTCTCTGCCTGCCTTTCCCCAGTGCTCTGCAAGCTCTCCAGGACAACAGCAAATCTGGGGCTCTGTGCTTTCTTTCGTTCTGAACAAGTGTTACTGTTTTCTGCACAAAAGCGATTCTGCGAAGCAATGTGAACACTTGTGCTTCCCAGGCACAGAGAAGGTGCTAGCAGGGAATTCTCTGCCTGCCTTTCCCCAGTGCTCTGCAAGCTCTCCAGGACAACATAAAATCTGGGGCTCTGTGCTTTCTTTCGTTCTGAACAAGTGTTACTGTTTTCTGCACAAAAGCGATTCTGCGAAGCAATGTGAACACTTGTGCTTCCCAGGCACAGAGAAGGTGCTAGCAGGGAATTCTCTGCCTGCCTTTCCCCAGTGCTCTGCAAGCTCTCCAGGACAACAGCAAATCTGGGGCTCTGTGCTTTCTTTCGTTCTGAACAAGTGTTACTGTTTTCTGCACAAAAGCGATTCTGCGAAGCAATGTGAACACTTCTGCTTCCCAGGCACAGAGAAGGTGCTAGCAGGGAATTCTCTGCCTGCCTTTCCCCAGTGCTCTGCAAGCTCTCCAGGACAACAGCAAATCTGGGGCTCTGTGCTTTCTTTCGTTCTGAACAAGTGTTACTGTTTTCTGCACAAAAGCGATTCTGCGAAGCAATGTGAAAAGGCACAGAGAAGGTGCTAGCAGGGAATTCTCTGCCTGCCTTTCCCCAGTGCTCTGCAAGCTCTCCAGGACAACAGCAAATCTGGGGCTCTGTGCTTTCTTTCGTTCTGAACAAGTGTTACTGTTTTCTGCACAAAAGCGATTCTGCGAAGCAATGTGAACACTTGTGCTTCCCAGGAACAGAGAAGGTGCTAGCAGGGAATTCTCTGCCTGCCTTTCCCCAGTGCTCTGCAAGCTCTCCAGGACAACAGCAAATCTGGGGCTCTGTGCTTTCTTTCATTCTGAACAAGTGTTACTGTTTTCTGCACAAAAGCGATTCTGCGAAGCAATGTGAACACTTGTGCTTCCCAGGCACAGAGAAGGTGCTAGCAGGGAATTCTCTGCCTGCCTTTCCCCAGTGCTCTGCAAGCTCTCCAGGACAACATAAAATCTGGGGCTCTGTGCTTTCTTTCGTTCTGAACAAGTGTTACTGTTTTCTGCACAAAAGCGATTCTGCGAAGCAATGTGAACACTTGTGCTTCCCAGGCACAGAGAAGGTGCTAGCAGGGAATTCTCTGCCTGCCTTTCCCCAGTGCTCTGCAAGCTCTCCAGGACAACATAAAATCTGGGGCTCTGTGCTTTCTTTCATTCTGAACAAGTGTTACTGTTTTCTGCACAAAAGCGATTCTGCGAAGCAATGTGAACACTTGTGCTTCCCAGGCACAGAGAAGGTGCTAGCAGGGAATTCTCTGCCTGCCTTTCCCCAGTGCTCTGCAAGCTCTCCAGGACAACATAAAATCTGGGGCTCTGTGCTTTCTTTCGTTCTGAACAAGTGTTACTGTTTTCTGCACAAAAGCGATTCTGCGAAGCAATGTGAACACTTGTGCTTCCCAGGCACAGAGAAGGTGCTAGCAGGGAATTCTCTGCCTGCCTTTCCCCAGTGCTCTGCAAGCTCTCCAGGACAACATAAAATCTGGGGCTCTGTGCTTTCTTTCGTTCTGAACAACTGTTACTGTTTTCTGCACAAAAGCGATTCTGCGAAGCAATGTGAACACTTGTGCTTCCCAGGCACAGAGAAGGTGCTAGCAGGGAATTCTCTGCCTGCCTTTCCCCAGTGCTCTGCAAGCTCTCCAGGACAACATAAAATCTGGGGCTCTGTGCTTTCTTTCGTTCTGAACAAGTGTTACTGTTTTCTGCACAAAAGCTATTCTGCGAAGCAATGTGAACACTTGTGCTTCCCAGGCACAGAGAAGGTGCTAGCAGGGAATTCTCTGCCTGCCTTTCCCCAGTGCTCTGCAAGCTCTCCAGGACAACAGCAAATCTGGGGCTCTGTGCTTTCTTTCGTTCTGAACAAGTGTTACTGTTTTCTGCACAAAAGCGATTCTGCGAAGCAATGTGAACACTTGTGCTTCCCAGGCACAGAGAAGGTGCTAGCAGGGAATTCTCTGCCTGCCTTTCCCCAGTGCTCTGCAAGCTCTCCAGGACAACAGCAAATCTGGGGCTCTGTGCTTTCTTTCGTTCTGAACAAGTGTTACTGTTTTCTGCACAAAAGCGATTCTGCCAAGCAATGTGAACACTTGTGCTTCCCAGGCACAGAGAAGGTGCTAGCAGGGAATTCTCTGCCTGCCTTTCCCCAGTGCTCTGCAAGCTCTCCAGGACAACAGCAAATCTGGGGCTCTGTGCTTTCTTTCATTCTGAACAAGTGTTACTGTTTTCTGCACAAAAGCGATTCTGCGAAGCAATGTGAACACTTCTGCTTCCCAGGCACAGAGAAGGTGCTAGCAGGGAATTCTCTGCCTGCCTTTCCCCAGTGCTCTGCAAGCTCTCCAGGACAACAGCAAATCTGGGGCTCTGTGCTTTCTTTCATTCTGAACAAGTGTTACTGTTTTCTGCACAAAAGCGATTCTGCGAAGCAATGTGAACACTTGTGCTTCCCAGGCACAGAGAAGGTGCTAGCAGGGAATTCTCTGCCTGCCTTTCCCCAGTGCTCTGCAAGCTCTCCAGGACAACAGCAAATCTGGGGCTCTGTGCTTTCTTTCGTTCTGAACAAGTGTTACTGTTTTCTGCACAAAAGCGATTCTGCGAAGCAATGTGAACACTTCTGCTTCCCAGGCACAGAGAAGGTGCTAGCAGGGAATTCTCTGCCTGCCTTTCCCCAGTGCTCTTCAAGCTCTCCAGGACAACATAAAATCTGGGGCTCTGTGCTTTCTTTCATTCTGAACAAGTGTTACTGTTTTCTGCACAAAAGCGATTCTGCGAAGCAATGTGAACACTTCTGCTTCCCAGGCACAGAGAAGGTGCTAGCAGGGAATTCTCTGCCTGCCTTTCCCCAGTGCTCTGCAAGCTCTCCAGGACAACAGCAAATCTGGGGCTCTGTGCTTTCTTTCATTCTGAACAAGTGTTACTGTTTTCTGCACAAAAGCGATTCTGCGAAGCAATGTGAACACTTGTGCTTCCCAGGCACAGAGAAGGTGCTAGCAGGGAATTCTCTGCCTGCCTTTCCCCAGTGCTCTGCAAGCTCTCCAGGACAACAGCAAATCTGGGGCTCTGTGCTTTCTTTCGTTCTGAACAAGTGTTACTGTTTTCTGCACAAAAGCGATTCTGCGAAGCAATGTGAACACTTGTGCTTCCCAGGCACAGAGAAGGTGCTAGCAGGGAATTCTCTGCCTGCCTTTCCCCAGTGCTCTGCAAGCTCTCCAGGACAACATAAAATCTGGGGCTCTGTGCTTTCTTTCATTCTGAACAAGTGTTACTGTTTTCTGCACAAAAGCGATTCTGCGAAGCAATGTGAACACTTGTGCTTCCCAGGCACAGAGAAGGTGCTAGCAGGGAATTCTCTGCCTGCCTTTCCCCAGTGCTCTGCAAGCTCTCCAGGACAGCAGCAAATCTGGGGCTCTGTGCTTTCTTTCGTTCTGAACAAGTGTTACTGTTTTCTGCACAAAAGCGATTCTGCGAAGCAATGTGAACACTTGTGCTTCCCAGGCACAGAGAAGGTGCTAGCAGGGAATTCTCTGCCTGCCTTTCCCCAGTGCTCTGCAAGCTCTCCAGGACAACATAAAATCTGGGGCTCTGTGCTTTCTTTCATTCTGAACAAGTGTTACTGTTTTCTGCACAAAAGCGATTCTGCGAAGCAATGTGAACACTTGTGCTTCCCAGGCACAGAGAAGGTGCTAGCAGGGAATTCTCTGCCTGCCTTTCCCCAGTGCTCTGCAAGCTCTCCAGGACAACAGCAAATCTGGGGCTCTGTGCTTTCTTTCATTCTGAACAAGTGTTACTGTTTTCTGCACAAAAGCGATTCTGCGAAGCAATGTGAACACTTGTGCTTCCCAGGCACAGAGAAGGTGCTAGCAGGGAATTCTCTGCCTGCCTTTCCCCAGTGCTCTGCAAGCTCTCCAGGACAACAGCAAATCTGGGGCTCTGTGCTTTCTTTCGTTCTGAACAAGTGTTACTGTTTTCTGCACAAAAGCGATTCTGCGAAGCAATGTGAACACTTCTGCTTCCCAGGCACAGAGAAGGTGCTAGCAGGGAATTCTCTGCCTGCCTTTCCCCAGTGCTCTGCAAGCTCTCCAGGACAACATAAAATCTGGGGCTCTGTGCTTTCTTTCATTCTGAACAAGTGTTACTGTTTTCTGCACAAAAGCGATTCTGCGAAGCAATGTGAACACTTGTGCTTCCCAGGCACAGAGAAGGTGCTAGCAGGGAATTCTCTGCCTGCCTTTCCCCAGTGCTCTGCAAGCTCTCCAGGACAACAGCAAATCTGGGGCTCTGTGCTTTCTTTCGTTCTGAACAAGTGTTACTGTTTTCTGCACAAAAGCGATTCTGCGAAGCAATGTGAACACTTGTGCTTCCCAGGCACAGAGAAGGTGCTAGCAGGGAATTCTCTGCCTGCCTTTCCCCAGTGCTCTGCAAGCTCTCCAGGACAACAGCAAATCTGGGGCTCTGTGCTTTCTTTCGTTCTGAACAAGTGTTACTGTTTTCTGCACAAAAGCGATTCTGCGAAGCAATGTGAACAGGCACAGAGAAGGTGCTAGCAGGGAATTCTCTGCCTGCCTTTCCCCAGTGCTCTGCAAGCTCTCCAGGACAACATAAAATCTGGGGCTCTGTGCTTTCTTTCGTTCTGAACAAGTGTTACTGTTTTCTGCACAAAAGCGATTCTGCGAAGCAATGTGAACACTTGTGCTTCCCAGGCACAGAGAAGGTGCTAGCAGGGAATTCTCTGCCTGCCTTTCCCCAGTGCTCTGCAAGCTCTCCAGGACAACAGCAAATCTGGGGCTCTGTGCTTTCTTTCGTTCTGAACAAGTGTTACTGTTTTCTGCACAAAAGCGATTCTGCGAAGCAATGTGAACACTTGTGCTTCCCAGGCACAGAGAAGGTGCTAGCAGGGAATTCTCTGCCTGCCTTTCCCCAGTGCTCTGCAAGCTCTCCAGGACAACATAAAATCTGGGGCTCTGTGCTTTCTTTCGTTCTGAACAAGTGTTACTGTTTTCTGCACAAAAGCGATTCTGCGAAGCAATGTGAACACTTGTGCTTCCCAGGCACAGAGAAGGTGCTAGCAGGGAATTCTCTGCCTGCCTTTCCCCAGTGCTCTGCAAGCTCTCCAGGACAACATAAAATCTGGGGCTCTGTGCTTTCTTTCATTCTGAACAAGTGTTACTGTTTTCTGCACAAAAGCGATTCTGCGAAGCAATGTGAACACTTGTGCTTCCCAGGCACAGAGAAGGTGCTAGCAGGGAATTCTCTGCCTGCCTTTCCCCAGTGCTCTGCAAGCTCTCCAGGACAACATAAAATCTGGGGCTCTGTGCTTTCTTTCGTTCTGAACAAGTGTTACTGTTTTCTGCACAAAAGCGATTCTGCGAAGCAATGTGAACACTTGTGCTTCCCAGGCACAGAGAAGGTGCTAGCAGGGAATTCTCTGCCTGCCTTTCCCCAGTGCTCTGCAAGCTCTCCAGGACAACATAAAATCTGGGGCTCTGTGCTTTCTTTCGTTCTGAACAAGTGTTACTGTTTTCTGCACAAAAGCGATTCTGCGAAGCAATGTGAACAGGCACAGAGAAGGTGCTAGCAGGGAATTCTCTGCCTGCCTTTCCCCAGTGCTCTGCAAGAGGACAACATAAAATCTGGGGCTCTGTGCTTTCTTTCGTTCTGAACAAGTGTTACTGTTTTCTGCACAAAAGCGATTCTGCGAAGCAATGTGAACACTTCTGCTTCCCAGGCACAGAGAAGGTGCTAGCAGGGAATTCTCTGCCTGCCTTTCCCCAGTGCTCTGCAAGCTCTCCAGGACAACATAAAATCTGGGGCTCTGTGCTTTCTTTCGTTCTGAACAAGTGTTACTGTTTTCTGCACAAAAGCGATTCTGCGAAGCAATGTGAACACTTGTGCTTCCCAGGCACAGAGAAGGTGCTAGCAGGGAATTCTCTGCCTGCCTTTCCCCAGTGCTCTGCAAGCTCTCCAGGACAACAGCAAATCTGGGGCTCTGTGCTTTCTTTCGTTCTGAACAAGTGTTACTGTTTTCTGCACAAAAGCGATTCTGCGAAGCAATGTGAACACTTGTGCTTCCCAGGCACAGAGAAGGTGCTAGCAGGGAATTCTCTGCCTGCCTTTCCCCAGTGCTCTGCAAGCTCTCCAGGACAACATAAAATCTGGGGCTCTGTGCTTTCTTTCATTCTGAACAAGTGTTACTGTTTTCTGCACAAAAGCGATTCTGCGAAGCAATGTGAACACTTCTGCTTCCCAGGCACAGAGAAGGTGCTAGCAGGGAATTCTCTGCCTGCCTTTCCCCAGTGCTCTGCAAGCTCTCCAGGACAACATAAAATCTGGGGCTCTGTGCTTTCTTTCGTTCTGAACAAGTGTTACTGTTTTCTGCACAAAAGCGATTCTGCGAAGCAATGTGAACACTTGTGCTTCCCAGGCACAGAGAAGGTGCTAGCAGGGAATTCTCTGCCTGCCTTTCCCCAGTGCTCTGCAAGCTCTCCAGGACAACATAAAATCTGGGGCTCTGTGCTTTCTTTCGTTCTGAACAAGTGTTACTGTTTTCTGCACAAAAGCGATTCTGCGAAGCAATGTGAACAGGCACAGAGAAGGTGCTAGCAGGGAATTCTCTGCCTGCCTTTCCCCAGTGCTCTGCAAGAGGACAACATAAAATCTGGGGCTCTGTGCTTTCTTTCGTTCTGAACAAGTGTTACTGTTTTCTGCACAAAAGCGATTCTGCGAAGCAATGTGAACACTTCTGCTTCCCAGGCACAGAGAAGGTGCTAGCAGGGAATTCTCTGCCTGCCTT
Organism: Strix uralensis; assembly: GCF_047716275.1. Lineage (NCBI taxonomy): Eukaryota > Metazoa > Chordata > Aves > Strigiformes > Strigidae > Strix > Strix uralensis. The sequence continues at coordinate 118,430 of NW_027436854.1, forward strand.
TCCCCAGTGCTCTGCAAGCTCTCCAGGACAACATAAAATCTGGGGCTCTGTGCTTTCTTTCATTCTGAACAAGTGTTACTGTTTTCTGCACAAAAGCGATTCTGCGAAGCAATGTGAACACTTGTGCTTCCCAGGCACAGAGAAGGTGCTAGCAGGGAATTCTCTGCCTGCCTTTCCCCAGTGCTCTGCAAGCTCTCCAGGACAACAGCAAATCTGGGGCTCTGTGCTTTCTTTCGTTCTGAACAAGTGTTACTGTTTTCTGCACAAAAGCGATTCTGCGAAGCAATGTGAACACTTGTGCTTCCCAGGCACAGAGAAGGTGCTAGCAGGGAATTCTCTGCCTGCCTTTCCCCAGTGCTCTGCAAGCTCTCCAGGACAACATAAAATCTGGGGCTCTGTGCTTTCTTTCGTTCTGAACAAGTGTTACTGTTTTCTGCACAAAAGCGATTCTGCGAAGCAATGTGAACACTTGTGCTTCCCAGGCACAGAGAAGGTGCTAGCAGGGAATTCTCTGCCTGCCTTTCCCCAGTGCTCTGCAAGCTCTCCAGGACAACAGCAAATCTGGGGCTCTGTGCTTTCTTTCATTCTGAACAAGTGTTACTGTTTTCTGCACAAAAGCGATTCTGCGAAGCAATGTGAACACTTGTGCTTCCCAGGCACAGAGAAGGTGCTAGCAGGGAATTCTCTGCCTGCCTTTCCCCAGTGCTCTGCAAGCTCTCCAGGACAACAGCAAATCTGGGGCTCTGTGCTTTCTTTCGTTCTGAACAAGTGTTACTGTTTTCTGCACAAAAGCGATTCTGCGAAGCAATGTGAACACTTCTGCTTCCCAGGCACAGAGAAGGTGCTAGCAGGGAATTCTCTGCCTGCCTTTCCCCAGTGCTCTGCAAGCTCTCCAGGACAACATAAAATCTGGGGCTCTGTGCTTTCTTTCATTCTGAACAAGTGTTACTGTTTTCTGCACAAAAGCGATTCTGCGAAGCAATGTGAACAGGCACAGAGAAGGTGCTAGCAGGGAATTCTCTGCCTGCCTTTCCCCAGTGCTCTGCAAGCTCTCCAGGACAACATAAAATCTGGGGCTCTGTGCTTTCTTTCGTTCTGAACAAGTGTTACTGTTTTCTGCACAAAAGCGATTCTGCGAAGCAATGTGAACACTTGTGCTTCCCAGGCACAGAGAAGGTGCTAGCAGGGAATTCTCTGCCTGCCTTTCCCCAGTGCTCTGCAAGCTCTCCAGGACAACAGCAAATCTGGGGCTCTGTGCTTTCTTTCGTTCTGAACAAGTGTTACTGTTTTCTGCACAAAAGCGATTCTGCGAAGCAATGTGAACACTTGTGCTTCCCAGGCACAGAGAAGGTGCTAGCAGGGAATTCTCTGCCTGCCTTTCCCCAGTGCTCTGCAAGCTCTCCAGGACAACATAAAATCTGGGGCTCTGTGCTTTCTTTCGTTCTGAACAAGTGTTACTGTTTTCTGCACAAAAGCGATTCTGCGAAGCAATGTGAACACTTGTGCTTCCCAGGCACAGAGAAGGTGCTAGCAGGGAATTCTCTGCCTGCCTTTCCCCAGTGCTCTGCAAGCTCTCCAGGACAACAGCAAATCTGGGGCTCTGTGCTTTCTTTCATTCTGAACAAGTGTTACTGTTTTCTGCACAAAAGCGATTCTGCGAAGCAATGTGAACACTTGTGCTTCCCAGGCACAGAGAAGGTGCTAGCAGGGAATTCTCTGCCTGCCTTTCCCCAGTGCTCTGCAAGCTCTCCAGGACAACATAAAATCTGGGGCTCTGTGCTTTCTTTCGTTCTGAACAAGTGTTACTGTTTTCTGCACAAAAGCGATTCTGCGAAGCAATGTGAACACTTGTGCTTCCCAGGCACAGAGAAGGTGCTAGCAGGGAATTCTCTGCCTGCCTTTCCCCAGTGCTCTGCAAGCTCTCCAGGACAACATAAAATCTGGGGCTCTGTGCTTTCTTTCGTTCTGAACAAGTGTTACTGTTTTCTGCACAAAAGCGATTCTGCGAAGCAATGTGAACAGGCACAGAGAAGGTGCTAGCAGGGAATTCTCTGCCTGCCTTTCCCCAGTGCTCTGCAAGCAGGACAACATAAAATCTGGGGCTCTGTGCTTTCTTTCGTTCTGAACAAGTGTTACTGTTTTCTGCACAAAAGCGATTCTGCGAAGCAATGTGAACACTTCTGCTTCCCAGGCACAGAGAAGGTGCTAGCAGGGAATTCTCTGCCTGCCTTTCCCCAGTGCTCTGCAAGCTCTCCAGGACAACATAAAATCTGGGGCTCTGTGCTTTCTTTCATTCTGAACAAGTGTTACTGTTTTCTGCACAAAAGCGATTCTGCGAAGCAATGTGAACACTTCTGCTTCCCAGGCACAGAGAAGGTGCTAGCAGGGAATTCTCTGCCTGCCTTTCCCCAGTGCTCTGCAAGCTCTCCAGGACAACAGCAAATCTGGGGCTCTGTGCTTTCTTTCATTCTGAACAAGTGTTACTGTTTTCTGCACAAAAGCGATTCTGCGAAGCAATGTGAACACTTGTGCTTCCCAGGCACAGAGAAGGTGCTAGCAGGGAATTCTCTGCCTGCCTTTCCCCAGTGCTCTGCAAGCTCTCCAGGACAACATAAAATCTGGGGCTCTGTGCTTTCTTTCGTTCTGAACAAGTGTTACTGTTTTCTGCACAAAAGCGATTCTGCGAAGCAATGTGAACACTTCTGCTTCCCAGGCACAGAGAAGGTGCTAGCAGGGAATTCTCTGCCTGCCTTTCCCCAGTGCTCTGCAAGCTCTCCAGGACAACATAAAATCTGGGGCTCTGTGCTTTCTTTCATTCTGAACAAGTGTTACTGTTTTCTGCACAAAAGCGATTCTGCGAAGCAATGTGAACACTTGTGCTTCCCAGGCACAGAGAAGGTGCTAGCAGGGAATTCTCTGCCTGCCTTTCCCCAGTGCTCTGCAAGCTCTCCAGGACAACAGCAAATCTGGGGCTCTGTGCTTTCTTTCGTTCTGAACAAGTGTTACTGTTTTCTGCACAAAAGCGATTCTGCGAAGCAATGTGAACACTTGTGCTTCCCAGGCACAGAGAAGGTGCTAGCAGGGAATTCTCTGCCTGCCTTTCCCCAGTGCTCTGCAAGCTCTCCAGGACAACATAAAATCTGGGGCTCTGTGCTTTCTTTCATTCTGAACAAGTGTTACTGTTTTCTGCACAAAAGCGATTCTGCGAAGCAATGTGAACACTTGTGCTTCCCAGGCACAGAGAAGGTGCTAGCAGGGAATTCTCTGCCTGCCTTTCCCCAGTGCTCTGCAAGCTCTCCAGGACAACAGCAAATCTGGGGCTCTGTGCTTTCTTTCATTCTGAACAAGTGTTACTGTTTTCTGCACAAAAGCGATTCTGCGAAGCAATGTGAACACTTGTGCTTCCCAGGCACAGAGAAGGTGCTAGCAGGGAATTCTCTGCCTGCCTTTCCCCAGTGCTCTGCAAGCTCTCCAGGACAACATAAAATCTGGGGCTCTGTGCTTTCTTTCGTTCTGAACAAGTGTTACTGTTTTCTGCACAAAAGCGATTCTGCGAAGCAATGTGAACACTTGTGCTTCCCAGGCACAGAGAAGGTGCTAGCAGGGAATTCTCTGCCTGCCTTTCCCCAGTGCTCTGCAAGCTCTCCAGGACAACAGCAAATCTGGGGCTCTGTGCTTTCTTTCGTTCTGAACAAGTGTTACTGTTTTCTGCACAAAAGCGATTCTGCGAAGCAATGTGAACACTTGTGCTTCCCAGGCACAGAGAAGGTGCTAGCAGGGAATTCTCTGCCTGCCTTTCCCCAGTGCTCTGCAAGCTCTCCAGGACAACATAAAATCTGGGGCTCTGTGCTTTCTTTCGTTCTGAACAAGTGTTACTGTTTTCTGCACAAAAGCGATTCTGCGAAGCAATGTGAACAGGCACAGAGAAGGTGCTAGCAGGGAATTCTCTGCCTGCCTTTCCCCAGTGCTCTGCAAGCTCTCCAGGACAACATAAAATCTGGGGCTCTGTGCTTTCTTTCGTTCTGAACAAGTGTTACTGTTTTCTGCACAAAAGCGATTCTGCGAAGCAATGTGAACACTTGTGCTTCCCAGGCACAGAGAAGGTGCTAGCAGGGAATTCTCTGCCTGCCTTTCCCCAGTGCTCTGCAAGCTCTCCAGGACAACATAAAATCTGGGGCTCTGTGCTTTCTTTCGTTCTGAACAAGTGTTACTGTTTTCTGCACAAAAGCGATTCTGCGAAGCAATGTGAACACTTGTGCTTCCCAGGCACAGAGAAGGTGCTAGCAGGGAATTCTCTGCCTGCCTTTCCCCAGTGCTCTGCAAGCTCTCCAGGACAACATAAAATCTGGGGCTCTGTGCTTTCTTTCGTTCTGAACAAGTGTTACTGTTTTCTGCACAAAAGCGATTCTGCGAAGCAATGTGAACACTTGTGCTTCCCAGGCACAGAGAAGGTGCTAGCAGGGAATTCTCTGCCTGCCTTTCCCCAGTGCTCTGCAAGCTCTCCAGGACAACATAAAATCTGGGGCTCTGTGCTTTCTTTCATTCTGAACAAGTGTTACTGTTTTCTGCACAAAAGCGATTCTGCGAAGCAATGTGAACACTTGTGCTTCCCAGGCACAGAGAAGGTGCTAGCAGGGAATTCTCTGCCTGCCTTTCCCCAGTGCTCTGCAAGCTCTCCAGGACAACATAAAATCTGGGGCTCTGTGCTTTCTTTCGTTCTGAACAAGTGTTACTGTTTTCTGCACAAAAGCGATTCTGCGAAGCAATGTGAACACTTCTGCTTCCCAGGCACAGAGAAGGTGCTAGCAGGGAATTCTCTGCCTGCCTTTCCCCAGTGCTCTGCAAGCTCTCCAGGACAACATAAAATCTGGGGCTCTGTGCTTTCTTTCGTTCTGAACAAGTGTTACTGTTTTCTGCACAAAAGCGATTCTGCGAAGCAATGTGAACAGGCACAGAGAAGGTGCTAGCAGGGAATTCTCTGCCTGCCTTTCCCCAGTGCTCTGCAAGCAGGACAACATAAAATCTGGGGCTCTGTGCTTTCTTTCGTTCTGAACAAGTGTTACTGTTTTCTGCACAAAAGCGATTCTGCGAAGCAATGTGAACACTTGTGCTTCCCAGGCACAGAGAAGGTGCTAGCAGGGAATTCTCTGCCTGCCTTTCCCCAGTGCTCTGCAAGCTCTCCAGGACAACATAAAATCTGGGGCTCTGTGCTTTCTTTCGTTCTGAACAAGTGTTACTGTTTTCTGCACAAAAGCGATTCTGCGAAGCAATGTGAACACTTGTGCTTCCCAGGCACAGAGAAGGTGCTAGCAGGGAATTCTCTGCCTGCCTTTCCCCAGTGCTCTGCAAGCTCTCCAGGACAACATAAAATCTGGGGCTCTGTGCTTTCTTTCGTTCTGAACAAGTGTTACTGTTTTCTGCACAAAAGCGATTCTGCGAAGCAATGTGAACACTTGTGCTTCCCAGGCACAGAGAAGGTGCTAGCAGGGAATTCTCTGCCTGCCTTTCCCCAGTGCTCTGCAAGCTCTCCAGGACAACATAAAATCTGGGGCTCTGTGCTTTCTTTCGTTCTGAACAAGTGTTACTGTTTTCTGCACAAAAGCGATTCTGCGAAGCAATGTGAACACTTGTGCTTCCCAGGCACAGAGAAGGTGCTAGCAGGGAATTCTCTGCCTGCCTTTCCCCAGTGCTCTGCAAGCTCTCCAGGCCAACAGCAAATCTGGGGCTCTGTGCTTTCTTTCGTTCTGAACAAGTGTTACTGTTTTCTGCACAAAAGCGATTCTGCGAAGCAATGTGAACACTTGTGCTTCCCAGGCACAGAGAAGGTGCTAGCAGGGAATTCTCTGCCTGCCTTTCCCCAGTGCTCTGCAAGCTCTCCAGGACAACATAAAATCTGGGGCTCTGTGCTTTCTTTCGTTCTGAACAAGTGTTACTGTTTTCTGCACAAAAGCGATTCTGCCAAGCAATGTGAACAGGCACAGAGAAGGTGCTAGCAGGGAATTCTCTGCCTGCCTTTCCCCAGTGCTCTGCAAGCTCTCCAGGACAACATAAAATCTGGGGCTCTGTGCTTTCTTTCGTTCTGAACAAGTGTTACTGTTTTCTGCACAAAAGCGATTCTGCGAAGCAATGTGAACACTTGTGCTTCCCAGGCACAGAGAAGGTGCTAGCAGGGAATTCTCTGCCTGCCTTTCCCCAGTGCTCTGCAAGCTCTCCAGGACAACATAAAATCTGGGGCTCTGTGCTTTCTTTCGTTCTGAACAAGTGTTACTGTTTTCTGCACAAAAGCGATTCTGCCAAGCAATGTGAACACTTGTGCTTCCCAGGCACAGAGAAGGTGCTAGCAGGGAATTCTCTGCCTGCCTTTCCCCAGTGCTCTGCAAGCTCTCCAGGACAACAGCAAATCTGGGGCTCTGTGCTTTCTTTCGTTCTGAACAAGTGTTACTGTTTTCTGCACAAAAGCGATTCTGCGAAGCAATGTGAACACTTGTGCTTCCCAGGCACAGAGAAGGTGCTAGCAGGGAATTCTCTGCCTGCCTTTCCCCAGTGCTCTGCAAGCTCTCCAGGACAACAGCAAATCTGGGGCTCTGTGCTTTCTTTCGTTCTGAACAAGTGTTACTGTTTTCTGCACAAAAGCGATTCTGCGAAGCAATGTGAACACTTGTGCTTCCCAGGCACAGAGAAGGTGCTAGCAGGGAATTCTCTGCCTGCCTTTCCCCAGTGCTCTGCAAGCTCTCCAGGACAACATAAAATCTGGGGCTCTGTGCTTTCTTTCATTCTGAACAAGTGTTACTGTTTTCTGCACAAAAGCGATTCTGCGAAGCAATGTGAACACTTGTGCTTCCCAGGCACAGAGAAGGTGCTAGCAGGGAATTCTCTGCCTGCCTTTCCCCAGTGCTCTGCAAGCTCTCCAGGACAACAGCAAATCTGGGGCTCTGTGCTTTCTTTCATTCTGAACAAGTGTTACTGTTTTCTGCACAAAAGCGATTCTGCGAAGCAATGTGAACACTTGTGCTTCCCAGGCACAGAGAAGGTGCTAGCAGGGAATTCTCTGCCTGTCTTTCCCCAGTGCTCTGCAAGCTCTCCAGGACAACAGCAAATCTGGGGCTCTGTGCTTTCTTTCATTCTGAACAAGTGTTACTGTTTTCTGCACAAAAGCGATTCTGCGAAGCAATGTGAACACTTCTGCTTCCCAGGCACAGAGAAGGTGCTAGCAGGGAATTCTCTGCCTGCCTTTCCCCAGTGCTCTGCAAGCTCTCCAGGACAACATAAAATCTGGGGCTCTGTGCTTTCTTTCATTCTGAACAAGTGTTACTGTTTTCTGCACAAAAGCGATTCTGCGAAGCAATGTGAACACTTGTGCTTCCCAGGCACAGAGAAGGTGCTAGCAGGGAATTCTCTGCCTGCCTTTCCCCAGTGCTCTGCAAGCTCTCCAGGACAACAGCAAATCTGGGGCTCTGTGCTTTCTTTCGTTCTGAACAAGTGTTACTGTTTTCTGCACAAAAGCGATTCTGCGAAGCAATGTGAACACTTGTGCTTCCCAGGCACAGAGAAGGTGCTAGCAGGGAATTCTCTGCCTGCCTTTCCCCAGTGCTCTGCAAGCTCTCCAGGACAACATAAAATCTGGGGCTCTGTGCTTTCTTTCGTTCTGAACAAGTGTTACTGTTTTCTGCACAAAAGCGATTCTGCGAAGCAATGTGAACAGGCACAGAGAAGGTGCTAGCAGGGAATTCTCTGCCTGCCTTTCCCCAGTGCTCTGCAAGCTCTCCAGGACAACATAAAATCTGGGGCTCTGTGCTTTCTTTCGTTCTGAACAAGTGTTACTGTTTTCTGCACAAAAGCGATTCTGCGAAGCAATGTGAACACTTGTGCTTCCCAGGCACAGAGAAGGTGCTAGCAGGGAATTCTCTGCCTGCCTTTCCCCAGTGCTCTGCAAGCTCTCCAGGACAACAGCAAATCTGGGGCTCTGTGCTTTCTTTCGTTCTGAACAAGTGTTACTGTTTTCTGCACAAAAGCGATTCTGCGAAGCAATGTGAACACTTGTGCTTCCCAGGCACAGAGAAGGTGCTAGCAGGGAATTCTCTGCCTGCCTTTCCCCAGTGCTCTGCAAGCTCTCCAGGACAACATAAAATCTGGGGCTCTGTGCTTTCTTTCGTTCTGAACAAGTGTTACTGTTTTCTGCACAAAAGCGATTCTGCCAAGCAATGTGAACACTTGTGCTTCCCAGGCACAGAGAAGGTGCTAGCAGGGAATTCTCTGCCTGCCTTTCCCCAGTGCTCTGCAAGCTCTCCAGGACAACATAAAATCTGGGGCTCTGTGCTTTCTTTCATTCTGAACAAGTGTTACTGTTTTCTGCACAAAAGCGATTCTGCCAAGCAATGTGAACACTTGTGCTTCCCAGGCACAGAGAAGGTGCTAGCAGGGAATTCTCTGCCTGCCTTTCCCCAGTGCTCTGCAAGCTCTCCAGGACAACATAAAATCTGGGGCTCTGTGCTTTCTTTCGTTCTGAACAAGTGTTACTGTTTTCTGCACAAAAGCGATTCTGCGAAGCAATGTGAACACTTGTGCTTCCCAGGCACAGAGAAGGTGCTAGCAGGGAATTCTCTGCCTGCCTTTCCCCAGTGCTCTGCAAGCTCTCCAGGACAACAGCAAATCTGGGGCTCTGTGCTTTCTTTCGTTCTGAACAAGTGTTACTGTTTTCTGCACAAAAGCGATTCTGCGAAGCAATGTGAACACTTGTGCTTCCCAGGCACAGAGAAGGTGCTAGCAGGGAATTCTCTGCCTGCCTTTCCCCAGTGCTCTGCAAGCTCTCCAGGACAACATAAAATCTGGGGCTCTGTGCTTTCTTTCATTCTGAACAAGTGTTACTGTTTTCTGCACAAAAGCGATTCTGCGAAGCAATGTGAACACTTGTGCTTCCCAGGCACAGAGAAGGTGCTAGCAGGGAATTCTCTGCCTGCCTTTCCCCAGTGCTCTGCAAGCTCTCCAGGACAACAGCAAATCTGGGGCTCTGTGCTTTCTTTCATTCTGAACAAGTGTTACTGTTTTCTGCACAAAAGCGATTCTGCGAAGCAATGTGAACACTTGTGCTTCCCAGGCACAGAGAAGGTGCTAGCAGGGAATTCTCTGCCTGCCTTTCCCCAGTGCTCTGCAAGCTCTCCAGGACAACAGCAAATCTGGGGCTCTGTGCTTTCTTTCGTTCTGAACAAGTGTTACTGTTTTCTGCACAAAAGCGATTCTGCGAAGCAATGTGAACACTTGTGCTTCCCAGGCACAGAGAAGGTGCTAGCAGGGAATTCTCTGCCTGCCTTTCCCCAGTGCTCTGCAAGCTCTCCAGGACAACATAAAATCTGGGGCTCTGTGCTTTCTTTCGTTCTGAACAAGTGTTACTGTTTTCTGCACAAAAGCGATTCTGCGAAGCAATGTGAACAGGCACAGAGAAGGTGCTAGCAGGGAATTCTCTGCCTGCCTTTCCCCAGTGCTCTGCAAGCTCTCCAGGACAACATAAAATCTGGGGCTCTGTGCTTTCTTTCGTTCTGAACAAGTGTTACTGTTTTCTGCACAAAAGCGATTCTGCGAAGCAATGTGAACACTTGTGCTTCCCAGGCACAGAGAAGGTGCTAGCAGGGAATTCTCTGCCTGCCTTTCCCCAGTGCTCTGCAAGCTCTCCAGGACAACATAAAATCTGGGGCTCTGTGCTTTCTTTCGTTCTGAACAAGTGTTACTGTTTTCTGCACAAAAGCGATTCTGCGAAGCAATGTGAACACTTGTGCTTCCCAGGCACAGAGAAGGTGCTAGCAGGGAATTCTCTGCCTGCCTTTCCCCAGTGCTCTGCAAGCTCTCCAGGACAACATAAAATCTGGGGCTCTGTGCTTTCTTTCATTCTGAACAAGTGTTACTGTTTTCTGCACAAAAGCGATTCTGCGAAGCAATGTGAACACTTGTGCTTCCCAGGCACAGAGAAGGTGCTAGCAGGGAATTCTCTGCCTGCCTTTCCCCAGTGCTCTGCAAGCTCTCCAGGACAACATAAAATCTGGGGCTCTGTGCTTTCTTTCGTTCTGAACAAGTGTTACTGTTTTCTGCACAAAAGCGATTCTGCGAAGCAATGTGAACACTTCTGCTTCCCAGGCACAGAGAAGGTGCTAGCAGGGAATTCTCTGCCTGCCTTTCCCCAGTGCTCTGCAAGCTCTCCAGGACAACATAAAATCTGGGGCTCTGTGCTTTCTTTCGTTCTGAACAAGTGTTACTGTTTTCTGCACAAAAGCGATTCTGCGAAGCAATGTGAACAGGCACAGAGAAGGTGCTAGCAGGGAATTCTCTGCCTGCCTTTCCCCAGTGCTCTGCAAGCAGGACAACATAAAATCTGGGGCTCTGTGCTTTCTTTCGTTCTGAACAAGTGTTACTGTTTTCTGCACAAAAGCGATTCTGCGAAGCAATGTGAACACTTGTGCTTCCCAGGCACAGAGAAGGTGCTAGCAGGGAATTCTCTGCCTGCCTTTCCCCAGTGCTCTGCAAGCTCTCCAGGACAACATAAAATCTGGGGCTCTGTGCTTTCTTTCGTTCTGAACAAGTGTTACTGTTTTCTGCACAAAAGCGATTCTGCGAAGCAATGTGAACACTTCTGCTTCCCAGGCACAGAGAAGGTGCTAGCAGGGAATTCTCTGCCTGCCTTTCCCCAGTGCTCTGCAAGCTCTCCAGGACAACATAAAATCTGGGGCTCTGTGCTTTCTTTCGTTCTGAACAAGTGTTACTGTTTTCTGCACAAAAGCGATTCTGCGAAGCAATGTGAACACTTGTGCTTCCCAGGCACAGAGAAGGTGCTAGCAGGGAATTCTCTGCCTGCCTTTCCCCAGTGCTCTGCAAGCTCTCCAGGACAACATAAAATCTGGGGCTCTGTGCTTTCTTTCGTTCTGAACAAGTGTTACTGTTTTCTGCACAAAAGCGATTCTGCGAAGCAATGTGAACACTTGTGCTTCCCAGGCACAGAGAAGGTGCTAGCAGGGAATTCTCTGCCTGCCTTTCCCCAGTGCTCTGCAAGCTCTCCAGGACAACATAAAATCTGGGGCTCTGTGCTTTCTTTCGTTCTGAACAAGTGTTACTGTTTTCTGCACAAAAGCGATTCTGCGAAGCAATGTGAACACTTGTGCTTCCCAGGCACAGAGAAGGTGCTAGCAGGGAATTCTCTGCCTGCCTTTCCCCAGTGCTCTGCAAGCTCTCCAGGACAACATAAAATCTGGGGCTCTGTGCTTTCTTTCGTTCTGAACAAGTGTTACTGTTTTCTGCACAAAAGCGATTCTGCGAAGCAATGTGAACACTTGTGCTTCCCAGGCACAGAGAAGGTGCTAGCAGGGAATTCTCTGCCTGCCTTTCCCCAGTGCTCTGCAAGCTCTCCAGGACAACATAAAATCTGGGGCTCTGTGCTTTCTTTCGTTCTGAACAAGTGTTACTGTTTTCTGCACAAAAGCGATTCTGCGAAGCAATGTGAACACTTGTGCTTCCCAGGCACAGAGAAGGTGCTAGCAGGGAATTCTCTGCCTGCCTTTCCCCAGTGCTCTGCAAGCTCTCCAGGACAACATAAAATCTGGGGCTCTGTGCTTTCTTTCGTTCTGAACAAGTGTTACTGTTTTCTGCACAAAAGCGATTCTGCGAAGCAATGTGAACACTTGTGCTTCCCAGGCACAGAGAAGGTGCTAGCAGGGAATTCTCTGCCTGCCTTTCCCCAGTGCTCTGCAAGCTCTCCAGGACAACATAAAATCTGGGGCTCTGTGCTTTCTTTCGTTCTGAACAAGTGTTACTGTTTTCTGCACAAAAGCGATTCTGCGAAGCAATGTGAACAGGCACAGAGAAGGTGCTAGCAGGGAATTCTCTGCCTGCCTTTCCCCAGTGCTCTGCAAGCTCTCCAGGACAACATAAAATCTGGGGCTCTGTGCTTTCTTTCGTTCTGAACAAGTGTTACTGTTTTCTGCACAAAAGCGATTCTGCGAAGCAATGTGAACACTTGTGCTTCCCAGGCACAGAGAAGGTGCTAGCAGGGAATTCTCTGCCTGCCTTTCCCCAGTGCTCTGCAAGCTCTCCAGGACAACATAAAATCTGGGGCTCTGTGCTTTCTTTCGTTCTGAACAAGTGTTACTGTTTTCTGCACAAAAGCGATTCTGCGAAGCAATGTGAACACTTGTGCTTCCCAGGCACAGAGAAGGTGCTAGCAGGGAATTCTCTGCCTGCCTTTCCCCAGTGCTCTGCAAGCTCTCCAGGACAACATAAAATCTGGGGCTCTGTGCTTTCTTTCGTTCTGAACAAGTGTTACTGTTTTCTGCACAAAAGCGATTCTGCGAAGCAATGTGAACACTTGTGCTTCCCAGGCACAGAGAAGGTGCTAGCAGGGAATTCTCTGCCTGCCTTTCCCCAGTGCTCTGCAAGCTCTCCAGGACAACATAAAATCTGGGGCTCTGTGCTTTCTTTCGTTCTGAACAAGTGTTACTGTTTTCTGCACAAAAGCGATTCTGCGAAGCAATGTGAACACTTGTGCTTCCAGGCAGAGAAGGTGCTAGCAGGGAATTCTCTGCCTGCCTTTCCCCAGTGCTCTGCAAGCTCTCCAGGACAACATAAAATCTGGGGCTCTGTGCTTTCTTTCGTTCTGAACAAGTGTTACTGTTTTCTGCACAAAAGCGATTCTGCGAAGCAATGTGAACACTTGTGCTTCCCAGGCACAGAGAAGGTGCTAGCAGGGAATTCTCTGCCTGCCTTTCCCCAGTGCTCTGCAAGCTCTCCAGGACAACATAAAATCTGGGGCTCTGTGCTTTCTTTCGTTCTGAACAAGTGTTACTGTTTTCTGCACAAAAGCGATTCTGCGAAGCAATGTGAACACTTGTGCTTCCCAGGCACAGGTGCTTCCCAGGCACAGAGAAGGTGCTAGCAGGGAATTCTCTGCCTGCCTTTCCCCAGTGCTCTGCAAGCTCTCCAGGACAACATAAAATCTGGGGCTCTGTGCTTTCTTTCGTTCTGAACAAGTGTTACTGTTTTCTGCACAAAAGCGATTCTGCGAAGCAATGTGAACACTTGTGCTTCCCAGGCACAGAGAAGGTGCTAGCAGGGAATTCTCTGCCTGCCTTTCCCCAGTGCTCTGCAAGCTCTCCAGGACAACATAAAATCTGGGGCTCTGTGCTTTCTTTCGTTCTGAACAAGTGTTACTGTTTTCTGCACAAAAGCGATTCTGCGAAGCAATGTGAACACTTGTGCTTCCCAGGCACAGAGAAGGTGCTAGCAGGGAATTCTCTGCCTGCCTTTCCCCAGTGCTCTGCAAGCTCTCCAGGACAACATAAAATCTGGGGCTCTGTGCTTTCTTTCGTTCTGAACAAGTGTTACTGTTTTCTGCACAAAAGCGATTCTGCGAAGCAATGTGAACACTTGTGCTTCCCAGGCACAGAGAAGGTGCTAGCAGGGAATTCTCTGCCTGCCTTTCCCCAGTGCTCTGCAAGCTCTCCAGGACAACATAAAATCTGGGGCTCTGTGCTTTCTTTCGTTCTGAACAAGTGTTACTGTTTTCTGCACAAAAGCGATTCTGCGAAGCAATGTGAACACTTGTGCTTCCCAGGCACAGAGAAGGTGCTAGCAGGGAATTCTCTGCCTGCCTTTCCCCAGTGCTCTGCAAGCTCTCCAGGACAACATAAAATCTGGGGCTCTGTGCTTTCTTTCGTTCTGAACAAGTGTTACTGTTTTCTGCACAAAAGCGATTCTGCGAAGCAATGTGAACACTTGTGCTTCCCAGGCACAGAGAAGGTGCTAGCAGGGAATTCTCTGCCTGCCTTTCCCCAGTGCTCTGCAAGCTCTCCAGGACAACATAAAATCTGGGGCTCTGTGCTTTCTTTCGTTCTGAACAAGTGTTACTGTTTTCTGCACAAAAGCGATTCTGCGAAGCAATGTGAACACTTGTGCTTCCCAGGCACAGAGAAGGTGCTAGCAGGGAATTCTCTGCCTGCCTTTCCCCAGTGCTCTGCAAGCTCTCCAGGACAACATAAAATCTGGGGCTCTGTGCTTTCTTTCGTTCTGAACAAGTGTTACTGTTTTCTGCACAAAAGCGATTCTGCGAAGCAATGTGAACACTTGTGCTTCCCAGGCACAGAGAAGGTGCTAGCAGGGAATTCTCTGCCTGCCTTTCCCCAGTGCTCTGCAAGCTCTCCAGGACAACATAAAATCTGGGGCTCTGTGCTTTCTTTCGTTCTGAACAAGTGTTACTGTTTTCTGCACAAAAGCGATTCTGCGAAGCAATGTGAACACTTCCAGGCACAGAGAAGGTGCTAGCAGGGAATTCTCTGCCTGCCTTTCCCCAGTGCTCTGCAAGCTCTCCAGGACAACATAAAATCTGGGGCTCTGTGCTTTCTTTCGTTCTGAACAAGTGTTACTGTTTT